>NW_006239068.1:204110-204434 GCF_000226075.1 Solanum tuberosum
TAAGCTGCCTGCTTGATTTCCTTCTTCAACTTTCCATTTTTAATTCGTTTTAGCTCCAAGCTTCTTCATTTTTTCATCAATTTAATCCTACAAATAAAATACACAATTTAGCACAATTCATTAAATTTATGCTCATAAAAGATAAATATAAATACTAAATGTGAGGCAAATAATGATTAAAAATATGTATTTTGACCTCACATCAACACCCCACACTTAAACTATTGTTCGTCCTTGAGTAAACAGTAAAACTCATCCAAAAAAAATCATTCTAGCAATGTCATTACTTTGGTTAATACAAACAATTAGGCCATATACCAATTT
>NW_006239068.1:204773-205194 GCF_000226075.1 Solanum tuberosum
ATGCTTGCCCATTATGTACATCTCCACTAATTAAGCATGCTTGAATAGAATCAAATAGGACTTTAACGGGTTGTAATGTAGGCTAGGGGACGGGTAGGAAAACTATTTAATAGTGACTTACACTTCCTTAAGCACTTTGCAATTTTAGACTTCATCACCCATTATTTTCTTCTCTTTATTTTCAGCCCTCTCTTCAACAATTATTTCACAAGTAATTCTCATCTTAAGAATGCTTCAATCTTTCTTCTTCTTTTTTTCTTTTTTTTGTTTTTTTTTGTTTTCTTTTTTTTTTTGCTAAGTTTTTCTTCATAATAGCCACCCTCAACTTACGTAATTTACATGCGTTAAGGTGCACGATGTCCTTGGAAGGACCAGAGCCATCATCAAGATAACTTCTTCTTTTCATGTCACATTCTTTTGT
>NW_006239068.1:206318-207016 GCF_000226075.1 Solanum tuberosum
ACACTCTTCTATAGGCTCAGATGGCTCGATTAATTTCTCATCATCTAAACATAATGTAGAAAAATGATTGGAATGAGGTCCAATGCGCCCTAACTTATGAATTGCATTATTTTTTACATCCTCATATTTACACATACTAGAGTTTTTAAAAATAATATTATCTACTTCATTACATAACTCTAGTGCACTCTTCTCAACAGTGACAACATCAATAACAGTATGATCAAGCAATTGGCCCTCAGCTTTTAGCTCTTCAAGTTGACTTATAAGTATGTTTTCTTCCTCACACATATTATTACTAAATTTTTGGGTGTCATATGATTTAATCTTTTCACTCAACTGGAAATTTACTTTCTCGAGACTCCAACAATAGGTATCTTCATCAATCATGCACTTAAATGTTGATTTATAGCACAGTATCAATAAATCTTCCATGTCCCCATACAACTCATCCAGTTGATCAAAAAAACATAACTTATACGAACCCATAAAATCAGAAGGGCAAGAATTGCATGAACACTTATGACTACATATTTCTTCAGATGACATCACAAGAAGAGTAAAATAAATACGATAATAATAAAAATAAAAAAAAATTTAAAACTAATCCTAAGAAACAAAAAAGAACTACAAGTCAAAATAAATACTAAAGAAAATTTCTAAGCCATATTCCCCGGCAACGGCGCCATTAATTGATT
>NW_006239068.1:208022-244994 GCF_000226075.1 Solanum tuberosum
AACAGTGTTGCCGCCTCAATATATTTTTGTACCATTCACTTATTGCCACGTGGCAGCAGCAAGCACCAAATTTGAATTTCCTCAATTGCAGCCGCCTTTTTCCATATATAAAAATATATTATTTTAGTCACTTTAATCCATTAAGCTGCCTGCTTGATTTCCTTCTTCAACTTTCCATTTTTAATTCGTTTTAGCTCCAAGCTTCTTCATTTTTTCATCAATTTAATCCTACAAATAAAATACACAATTTAACACAATTCATAAAATTTATGCTCATAAAGGATAAATATAAATACTAAATGTGAGGCAAATAATGATTAAAAATATGTATTTTGACCTCACATCAACCACTGCGAGCAACTCTTGTTCAGTGACTGTATAATTTCCCTGGGCACTATTCAGAGTTTTGCTTGCCTAATAAATTGGGTGAACTAGTTTGTTGCGCTTTTGCCCCAGCACTACTCCCAACGCCATACCACTGGTATCACACATTACTTTGAAAGATTCAGACCAATCAATACTGATAATAATCAAAGTGGATACTAATTTTTCTTTCAAACACTTAAATGCGGCCATACAAGCATCATCAAAATAGAAATTCACTTCCTTCTCTAGAAGTTTGCACAGTGGATGTGCAATCTTTGAGAAGTCTTTAATGAACCTTCGGTAGAAACCTGTAGGACCCAAGAAGCTGCGAACACCCTTCACTGAAATTGGCGAGGGTAATTTCTCAATGACCTCAATTTTCACCTTGTCAACCTCCAACCCCTTTTGCGACACCTTGTGCCCAAGAACGATAGCTTCCTTCACCATAATGTGACATTTTTTCCAATTGAGAACCAGCTTCGTATCCACGCACCTTTGGAGTACCTGTCCTAAGTGTGTCAAGCATTCCTCAAACGTGTCCCCTACGACTGAGAAGTCATCCATGACTACCTCCATAGAGTCTTCGACCATATCCGCAAAAATAGACAACATGCAACGCTGGAATGTTGTTGGGGCATTACACAACCCGAATGGCATCCTTTTGAATGCAAATGTTCCATAAGGGCATGTAAAAGTGGTTTTCTCTTGGTCCTCCGGCGAAATAGAGATTTGATTGTAACCGGAATATCCATCTTAAAAGCAATACCACCCCGGTTATGATAACCGGTCAAGCATCTAGTCCATAAAGGGCATTGGGAAGTGGTCTTTTTCGGTCCATGAGTTAAGCTTCCGATAATCCATACATACTCTCCACCCAGTCACTGGTCTTGTCGGCACAAGTTCTCCTTTTGCATTTGGGACTATGGTTATACCTTCTTTTTTTGGTACACATTGCACCGGACTTACCCACTTACTATCTGCAATAGGGTAGATCACTCCCGCATCTAGCCACTTGATGATCTCTTTTTTCACCACCTCTTGCATTGGAGGGTTCAATCTCCGCTGATGCTCCACACTAGGTTTACATTCACTGTCAAGCCGAATCTTATGAGTACAGATGCCAGGAGGAATTCCTACTATATCAGCTATTGTCCATCCAATAGCTTTTATATGCTTCAGCAATACTTCAATGAGCAATTTTACCTGCCCTTCAAGCAAATTAGTTGCGATAATCACTGGTAAAGTACTATTGGCTCCTAAGTAGGCATACTTTAGATGAGAGGGTAGGGCTTTTAACTCCAGACTTGGTGGTTCTTCTGTTGATGGCTTTGCAGGAGAACTTTCTCTGTTTTTCAGGTCGATATCCAACTTGATTGGATTCCTTGAATATACTCTTAACCCTGATAAGGCAGCTACCACTTTCTCATATCGTTGAACTTTGAATTCATCCTAGTTGGCAAGTACAGATTCAAGGGGTTCATTCTTATGCATTAAATGGCTCACATTTGCCACTGCCTCATCTATAACATCCTCATTGGACACCACATGGCTATTACTTGGTTGTTTCATGGATTTACAGCTATTGAAGGTCACCTCATCATCATTCACATGGAACTTCAATTTCCCGCTTTCGACATCCACCAATGCTCTCCCGGTAGCTAAGAATAGCCTTCCCAAAATAATGGGGATTTCAGCATCGATCTCGCAATCCAGATTCACAAAATTGGCCGAAAAGATGAACCGATCTACTTTTACCAATATGTCATAGAGTATCCCTACGGGGTGCTTGATAATCGATCATCCATAAGGAGTCTCATTATAGTTGTCTTTGGTTCACCCAAACCAAGTTGCTTATATATTGCATAGGGCATCAAGTTAATGCTTGCTCCTAAATCGCACAAAGCCTTAGCGAATTGGAGCATGCCAATTGTGCTCGGGATTGTGAATGCCCCAGGATCTAACAATGCTTCCACCAGAGGAAGGTTCATTGATAAGTTCTTGAATACTGACAAAAAATTTTTGAACTTCTCATCTTCATTCTTTTTTTCTAAACGTTGAGGAAATGGTGGAGGTATTTTGGGTAAAGGGTGCGTGACTTTTGGAACTTGACTGTGCTGCTCTATATCCTCTTGTGGTTCTTTGGCAAGGTTTTTTGGACTAGGCAATTCTCGTTCCTCTCTACCCTAGCTCTCTTCCTACGTTCGAGGGTCCTCATCCTCCATCACATTCCCTTTTGCCATCTCTCCACTATGGGTAACCACAGCCAGCCCTTTTTCATTATCTTTCATCAGTGTCCTGGATGTCAATTGAGCTGATAATAGACTTAATTGACCTTCTAGTGTTTTAATGGCATCAACATGAGAATTCACTTTATTGTTTAGTGATGAAAAGTCATCTCTCATTCCTTTTAGCAAATCATCAGAGCCCTCAACTTTATCAAGTATGCGTGACAACAGATCATTTACTCGAGGACTACTTGCACTCCCTTTTGACTTCGGGCTTTTACTCAATTGAGTATGGTTTTCCTCATGGTCATCTTGCTCAGCCCAATTGTGGCAATATCTCCTTGGTTCTTCACTCCTATAATGGTTCCAACCTTGATTTTCGCCTTGCTTTTGATAGCGTTGGTGGAAACCCTCCTCATATCTTATGTAGTTCCAACCTTGATTCTCCCCCAGTCTTAAGTAACCAGAAGAAGAATCCTCCTTAACTCGAAACACTCCATACGTCCCCTTCAAGTGCTCGTGTATCACTTCCATTTGAGACAACATCTTTTTGATGTTTTCATCCCTCTTTTTTTCTTTATTGAGTTGTTCTTGTGTTAATCTAAAGAACAGTGGGGAAACGTGGTCATCTTTTGTGTACCATGCTTGATTTACTCTAGTCATGCCATCTAGAAAGAATGAGGCTACTTCAAAGGATTGTAGCATTATTCCTCCTTGCACCAGCTAATCAACTATCCCTTTATTTACCGAATCCAGACTACAGTAAAAATATTGGAGAAATAACTCACTTGGAAGTCCATGCGTTGGATATCTTCACAAAAATCTCTTAAATCGTGTCCATGATTCGTGAATTGGTTCGCCCTTCTTTTGATTAAAATTTTGAATGTCATCTGTTAGTTTCATCATCTTTGATGGAGGGAAGAATCTTTCATGAAAAGTTGTAACCAACTCCTTCCATGACTTGATGGAGTTCTTTGGAAGCTCGACCAACCACTTAGTTGCTTCCTTGGTTAATGATAATGGAAATAAGCGCAACCTTATGCATTCCTGCGACAGATTCTTGTATGAAAAAAGGGTGCACACTTCTACAAAGCTTCGTATATGCTCATACGAATCTTCGTGCTCCCACCCTCCATATAAACCTCTTGAATGTATGAGATGGAGCATTGTGCTAGTAACTTCAAATGTTGCACTTCCGTCTGCTTGTGGCATGCAAATTGCACCCATCTCATCCACTTGGGCGGGGCTGTATACACTATTAACATCATCAATATCGTCCCGATGAAAAGCATAACCCGCTGGATAGCCTGCTTGGCAGCTATTTTCGCCGTTCACACTCATATAACTAAAATATACTATCTAGGCACATATAGAAAGTCATAAACTTAATTAGAACCTCATCTGACTACATACAATCTCAGGTACACCTCTTAATGTTGTTGCTAATCTAATGACTTAGCCACACTCTCTTGTTCTCATTTAAGAGTCATAATACCACACTTTTACCACTCACATTTATCAGAAGTAACACCTTAACTTCTCACCTAATTTATGTCCAACCTACTAGATTAGATCTCTAACTAACATCATCACCCTCATGTTGCCATCTATTTTTTTTATCACGACATTCATCTCAAATTCAAGCTTAGTGTCTATTACTAAACAGATATATCAATATAATTGCCCGCTTACTATACTATTGTACAACTACTAGATAAGATTAAGAAACACTCACCCACTAAGATCTCATGACAAGTAGTCAATCTTTATCTATCAGTCTACCTATTTACTGATTACCATCTCATTCCCTTTCACAACTTAAGTACTATTTAGCCGCTTAATATACATCATTGCCTAATTAGTTCTACAATCCTCCGAATACCATATGGCTCTCCCTAAAAAAAATTATATGCCTAGCTTAGGTCTATCACCTCATGAATATTCTGATCTTCTATTCAACACCTATACTTGGTCTTCACTAACATAATAGCACATCGACATAAACTTCTTTATGATTAAAGTACACTTTCACTCATCTTAACTAGTAACTACTCATCTTCCTTCTATCATGAAATTCATAAAATATTATCACTCTTTAGCCTACACATAAGGGATAAAAACTCCTCATTAATTAATTACTTACCGGGTACATGACTACAACTACATAATTGACCTAATCACTATCTCACTTTCTTAGATTACTATACCTCTGCATGTATTCTTCTAACTTTAGACACTTCTACTACTACAGGCTCTTAACATCGTAACTCATACTATCTTTTCGGGTGAAAATACTACCCAAGCTCTAAAACATACTTCCCCATAAGGGTCTCAACTGCAAATAGTTTTAGAGAGGATAGTATGGCAGTACATGTTTCTTTTAGCTCGAATGCATGATTAATATGAATAAGAGTGCATTCTTTCGAATCTCAACACTTGAGCTCACTCACGGGCTTCTTTCAAGCCCCTCTGCAATCACATGAATTTCTGAATACTTTTGTTAAGAGTAACTCATCGATAAAGATTAGGTCTTTGCTTTCCAACCACCTTGAGTATGCGGGGTAGTCGAATGGATTTGAGAAATGCACGGGTTTGAATAAGTTACCCATGACATAGTTCTATTGCACGATTTAGAGTATGTAGAAGGGAAACTTATCTTAAATGTTTGTAGTCCCTCATTTATAGAAGTGGGGCCCTCACAACCATAAATAAGATCCTATTAACACGACTTCATAGACACCCTAGGACACTTGAACTCTGTGCTCTGATACCAAGTTTGTCATGACCCGAGCCTACACCTTGAACGTGGTGTCACAACCCAAGGTAGACCCTAAGTGTAACACGACGTATAAGACACTGAGAGGCCCCATACAAGCAACTTAGAATGCATCATACAAGATAATAGAAATTAAGAGATTTAAAAGATGATTTCACAATATAGAGTTTTATAAAATGAAGCGGAAGTCTAACATATGTCTCAAAGCCATCTTGTACATAAGAATAATAGGGACGTAACTCGTACATCAAGTTAAAAACTAAAATTTAAAGACATAATAAAATAAAGGCTTGGTCTTCGAAACATCAGGATTCACCAATCTTCAAATTTCTACTAAGAGATCCCTAGCCACTGAAACGTGAATCTGGAGCGTCGAACCCTACATTTGGGAGAATGTAGGCAAGAGTATGCGTTAGTACAAAATGTACCAAGTATGATAGTAATACATAAAGTATGAACATCATGATAAAAAGGACCTTTTTGTTAGATGCAATGACTAAGCTAAAACATGTTAATTTAAGAGTTAGAAAACATGAGTCATAAAACATAGTCAATGCAAGCCAACATCTTTAAACATTTGAGAGATAATTATTGAAATAACCTTAGTTCATTATTGTGGGATAATTACTTTTAACCGACATGTAAGACCATAAGAGCTATTAACATGAGATTCGATGTCTACCCCACACCGAAAAGAGGTGTTCTCACTTGCCAAGGTAAGAACCATGAAACTTCTAGCTTACATGGATCCACTAGCTATTGTCTATCTAGACAAACCTATGGTGGCACATAGTTTATGGGAAATGGGTAATCACCACTTCTCCACTTGGTACTAAGCATAACTCCCACAGAATATTCATTATTCTTAACTTTCCTTAACATTCATGAGACATGGGTGGTCTCCACTTGTATTATCATTGGAGATCATGGTTAATCGCCACTTGCCTCATTATTAGAATAGCTCCTTAACTTTGATTCATTTTAGGTGAGAAGACCTTTCAACCTTAGAATCCTTTATATGAGAAAAACCTTTCATATTCATGCATGGAGTAATTATGTGAGAAATCCTTTCACAACAATTAACAACAAAAACATCATATATGTTATACTCTCAAAACAACTTACATCATATTTCATCAATTTCATAAGAACATGCATATTTCCATAATTCTCCTTTCATAGTTCAAAACCCACTTTCAATCATCATAATCTAGAAAATATGGGTTAAGCATAGGTTCATGGGGATTTATCTTAAAAACATGGAATCTTCTCAATTCATGCATAAAAGATCATAAAACAATCAAATAAATCAACATTCAAAGGAACCATGTCATAGAAGAAAACCCTAGCTTCAATTGGCAATTTCTAACTTCAAAATTGGGGAATTTAGGAACTCTATAGAGGAAAGGGCTCCATAGATAAAAACTATCATACACTAATGTCAAAAGCTTGACTTCAATAGAGTATTAGGAGACTTGACTTGAAAACCCTAGTTTTTTTCTTCTTGAACTTCTAGAGAGAGAAATATTTGGAGAGGAAGACTTGTTTTTCTTTTGAGAATTTGAGAGAATCATTTCAATTGAGGGTTTTTTAGAGTTAAAACCGTTTATATTGGCTTCTATTAGAGGAAAAAATGACATAGTATTAGGCTAGAATAATTAGGAAAAGACCCAAAAGCCCTTAAGAAAAATAACTGCCAACCCCACTCACGGCCCAACCCACGGTCCGTTGATCAGACCACAGACCGTTGATCAGACCACGGACCGTCCTGGTTGGTCGTGGGTGAGACCAGAGACCAACAATGGGATTCAAAACATCATAAGGAAGGTAGGAACTTAATCTAATAGCCCAACATGAATGCAATTACATAAGTACGCATATCTGATGAGAAAACATCAACTTCAAGCTAAAGCATGTTCAAAACATCATATCATGAGGTCTATATGCAACTCATACTCAAATGCACATAAACATGTAGAAATCAATCAAGTGGCTCATTTTATCAAAATGTAAGCTTTTCATGAACATGCATAAATGAGGAAATCATGGGAATATCTAAGACATGTGACACTTAATCAGTAACCATGAGGAACTCAATACCTCAAGCTAGAGTAGGGATGAAAATAAAGAGATGAGGATATCGGGACATCATGTCGGCCTCGGCCAACCAAGTAGCACCCTCTACTAACTGATTCCTCAAAAGAATCTTTACAGAAGCAACTTCTTTGTTTCTCAACCTCTTAATTTGTCGGTCTAAAATCTCAACCAAAACTTCCTTATAAGAAAGATTCACCTTAACTCCCAACCCTTCTAAGGGAACTATAAATGTCAGATCTCCAACACAATTCTTTAACAATGAGACATGGAAAACTGGATGCACCAATGCTAAGTCATTAGGCAAATAAAGTTCATAAGCAACCTTTCCAATATGCCTCAAAATCTGATATGGGCCTACATTGTAACACCTCGCAACTAGAAAGAAATAGAGAGAAGTTTAAAATCTAGAAATAGTCATTTTTGGAAAGAATAAGGAAATCTGGAAAACATTTAAGTAAGTTAAAGTGAGTTTTGGTCAACTTCAAACGACCATAACTCCTAGCTCAGGATGATTTAGGAGTATTTCCAGATATAGTTGGAAATCTCTTGGAATGATCTTTCCAACTCTGCCAAGTTTGCGCAATTCCGAGTTCGGATGAGTGAGTTATGCCCTTTGGAAGTTGGGTTGTTGGTTTAAGGAAAATCCAAATCCGGATTTTTGAAGGGTAGTTTGGTCTTTTCCTTAGCCTTCTATTTTAATTCGGTTTAGTGAATTAATTAAGGGTCTAAACTGAACTTGATAAGTTTTACACTTTTGGAAAAGAGTTAGGGTTTTAGAGAAGAGGAGAAAAGAGAAGGATAAGCAAGGAAATCGTCAAGATCATCGAGTTTAGCAGGTGGATTTCGTCGGAGGTGATCCCTAAAAGGTATGTGAGATCACATAGCATTGGGTTAGTTCACCCACGCGCCAAGCATCTTTAATTCAGTGTGTTTTCGTCCTAAAATAATTGAGAAATTGATGTTATAGATAGTTGTTCTTGAATTGATTTCGCTCTTGAATATGAGTTGGGATTTAGGAGTTTCTTGATGATTAAGTGTTGTTTCCCTTAGTTGTTTGAGTTAGATTTTGTGTATATGATTTGGGTACATGAAACTAAAGTGAATTTGGGAAAAATAATCGGATTAAAACGATTTAGGATCAGAAAACGCGATCAAAAGTTCGTCTAAATTTTGCCTGAAGGGAGGCTAGCGCGATGCTCCCCCATAGTGCCTGGAAGGTTGGGGCGGCATGCCAGCAGTGCGCCAGAAATGAGTCCCAGTAAAATGGGGCCTGGCGCGCAGCGCCAGGGACGCGCCCGGATCGGCGTTTTTCACCAGTTTTCGTCGTTTAGCCTATTTAAGTTATTCCTAAGTGTCCTAACACTTTCCATTGATTCTAACAACTCTAAATGACTTCTAAACACCTAGAAATCATCCATAAACATGAATCATAACCTTGAATCCATAAATTCAAATTTAAGGAAAGTCAAGAGCCAAGTCTAGAAAGTTCTCAGAGTCTTTTCAAGAAGTCTTTTGCAAATGCTTTTAACTTTGGTTTAAAGACTTAAAGTTCAAGTTGAGTAAAGAGTAAAGATTGAAGTTCTTTTTCTTTAAAATGATATATGGGAACTAAGTATTCCCAAGGGTAAATGTTTTCACATTTAAGATGAGAGGAAACTCAGATTTCCAAAAGAGTTTTGAACAGCAAAAGAGAACATTTATTCCAAGAGAGCTTTTAATCTAAGTTTTGAGTAATTATCTCAAACCAGAAAAAGAGTTTTGTATTTTACAAACACATGAGCTAAGTATATTTTGGGAGTATTATTGAGCACCGATGTGACGATGCGAGCTCATATTAACTCAAGTCTCCATGAAAACCATGTAGCCATCATGGGTAGAAATGGGTCATACTTTTTAGATGAATCTTTTTCGCATAGATTAGTGGATCCACTAAGACAGTTAGGTCCTATATGTCTGGCAGGGTATAGGATGGCCTTGGCAGCGTTAGGTAAAGTAGACTTCATTCATGCATTGCCCAAGTAATTGCATGGTTCTTCAAGGGGTTCTGCTTAGTATGAATGGGGGTATGGGACTTCATTCATGCATTCCACAAGTAGACTTTGAGAAGAAGCATGGTATGTCTTTTGTGATATTATGATTCTGAGTTGACATCATGTTTTAAACAGTTTTCCTTTTTCTTTGTACTGCACTTGTTTTAAACTGCTTTATAATAAAATGAGTTCAGTTAAGTATTCACGAGTTGAGAAGAGCCAAGGTAAGTGTTTCTTTCAGAATCCTTTCAAGCCTATATTTTTTTTAGTATTCTAACTCGCATACCCGTACATTCAATGTACTGATGCCAGTTGGCCTGCATCCTATTATGATGCAGACGCAGGTAACTAGGATCGGCATCCAACGCATCATTGATCCAGTGAGCAGTCCAGAGTCTATTGGTGAGCCTATTTGCATTCCGGAGGATCCCTTTTGTTTACTTTCAGTATTAGATAGTTCATTAAGATGTCTGGGCCTGTCCTGAAATCCATCTCAGTTATTAGAGGCTTCATAGATAGACAGTCGGTTAGTCATCTGTCTTTACTTTGTTATTGACTTATGTTCAGAGTTGAGTAGCCATTTTGGCTACGTTAAATGTTTATTTTTTTAAAAACATTATGAGTTCAGTTTGAGCAGTTCAATTTATTCTTTTAAAGTACATTTATAGTGTTTGATCATTATAAATATGCATATAGTCTTCCGTTGAGTAAGTAAGCCAGGCCAAGGGTTCACTTGGGGCCAATAATGGTGTTCGAGTGCCAGTCCCGCCTAGGGTGTAGGCTCGAGGCGTGACAAACTTGGTATCAGAGCACAGAGTTCAAGAGTCATAGGGAGTCTATGAAGCCGTGTCTGTAGAGTCCTAGTTATCGGTGTGAAGCGCACCACATCTATAATTAGGAGGCTGCAACATTTAGGAATTCCTTCACTTCTTTCATACTCACTTTGTGCGTTAGAGTTTATCTCTAAAAAGTTCCCTCTGATTCGTGCCTGTGCGTGTTGTCATATAATCATGCCTCCATGAAGAACTGTCTGAGGTCGTCCTGCTAGACGCAATGTCGAGGAACAAGGGGTACCTAATGCACCAAGAGTGCAGCCCCAATGAGAGGTCACCAATGCTGAATTCTGTGAAGCTATCCGGATGTTAAGTCAAGTTGTGACTCATCGAGTTGGACAGAGAGATAATCTACAGGAAGTGGCTGATACTTCAAGAATCCGTGAGTTTTTAAGGATGAATCCACCAAGCTTCACAGGATTAAGTGTCACAGAGGATCCAGAGAACTTTGTTGAAGTGCTTCAGAATTTTTTTGAGATATTGCATGTTGTTGATGCTGAGAAGGTGGAACTAGCTGCATACCAAATGAAGGGTGTCGCTAGAATATGGTTCGACCAATGGAAAAAAAATAGGACTGAGGATACGCCAGTAGTGAGTTGGGCTGTGTTTGAGAGTGCTCTCATAGGGCATTTATTTCCCCGTGAGTTGCGAGAGGTAAAGATAAGAGAGTTTCTAACCCTTAATCCGGAGTCTATGAGTGTTCATGAGTACAGTCTGAAGTTCACACAACTTTCCCGCTATGCTTCAGAGATGGTTGCTGACATGAGGAACATGATGCGTTTATTTGTTGTTGGGTTGTTGCGTCAGTCAAGTAAGGAAGGCAAGCTAGCTATGCTTATGGGGGATATGGACCTAGCAAGGCTTATGATCCATGTGCAACAAGTTGAGGAGGATAAGCTAAAGGATAGAAAAGACTTTAAGAATAAGAGAGCTAAGACATCAGGAAATGAGTTCGGGCAGCAAAAGAGTAATGCCAACTGGTCGTCTTTCCAACAGAAAAAGAAGGTACATGCTCCATCATCTACAAGTGCACCTACACCTAAGAACAAAAGTGAGTACCATAATTGGAATTTCATAGCTAAGCCTGCACAGTCTCATGGTAGGGTGGCAAAGGGAGGTGACTGGGCTCCTGCATGTGCTAGGTGTGGTAGAATCCACCCAGGCAAGTGTCGTGATGGCCAATCAGGTTGTTTCAAGTTTGGCCAAGAGGGCCACTTCAAGAAAGAGTGTCCTATGAAACGGCAAGGTAGTGGAAATCAGGGCCATAGAGCCCAATCTTCATTAGTTGCTACACCAGACAGGGCTGCACCTAGAGGATCTACTTCCAGTACTGGCGGAGGAGCAAACCGCCCCTATGCAATCAATAGTCGCCAAGAGCAAGAGGATTCGCCAGATGTTGTCAGTGGTATGATCCAAGTCTTTACTTTTGATGTTTATACTTTGCTAGACCCATGAGCAAGTTTATCTTTTGTAACCCCTTATGTTGCAAATAAGTTTGATGTTCTTCCTGAGAAACTTAGTGAACCATTCAGTGTTTCTACACCTGTTGGTGATTCTATTCTAGTAGAAATAGTTTATCGTGATTGTCCCATTTCCATCAATCACAAGAGCACCATGGCTAATTTAGTTGAGTTAGACATGGTAGATATTGATGTCATTTTAGGTATGGACTGGCACCATGCCTGTTATGCATCAATAGATTGTAGAATTCGAGTAGTCAAGTTTCATTTTTCGAGTGAGCCAGTAATAAAGTTGAATAGTAGTTTAGCAGTGCCTGAGGGTCGTTTCATTTCCTATCTTAAGGCAAGAAAGTTAGTTTCTAAGGGGTGTGTCTACCACTTAGTCCGAGTTAATGACTCAAGTGTTGAGATACCTTTTATTCAGTCAGTTTTAGTCTCAGTAGTAAAAGAGTTCCCAAAAGTCTTCCCAGATGATCTTCCCGAAGTCCCTCCTGAGAGAGAAACAGACTTTGACATAGACATCATTCCACATACTCGTCCTATCTCTATTCTGCCATATAGAATGGCACCAACAGAATTGTAAAGGTTGAAAGAGTTGAAAGAGCAGTTGAAAGTTCATGAGAAGAATTACCCAGCCTGTGATCTAGAGTTGGCTGCCGTAGTTTTGCTTGGAAAATATGGCGCCATTATCTATATGGTGTTCATGTGGAAGTGTTCACCGATCACCAGAGTTTTCTGTATTTGTTTAGTCAGAAAGAGCTTAATCTCAGACACAAGTATTCTTTATCACCCAAGTAAGACTAGTGTTGTTGCTGAAGCATTGAATAGATTGTTTTTGGGTAGTACCGCCCATTTTGAGGAAGGTAAGAAAGATTTAGCATAAGAGGTGCATAGACTGGCACAATTAGGAGTTCGATTAATGGATTCCACAGAAGGAAGAATAGTGGTGATGAATGGGTCTGAAGACCAAGATCCTTTATTGCTTGAATTTTAGGCATGTTTTCATAAGCAAATAGTGGTGGCCTTTGAGCAAGGGGGAGATAGTGTTTTGAGGTATCAAAGGTAGATTGTGTGATTGGGTATACTTGAAAGTTCCATCCATGAAGAGTGTTATGAGGTTTGGTAAGAAGGGGAAACTCAGTCCCCAGTATATAGGTTCTTATAGAATTTCCAAAGGACTGGCAAGGTAGCTTACGAATTGGAACTACCGCAAGAGTTAGCAGCAGTTCATCCGGTATTTCATGTCTCCATGTTGAAGAAGTGCATGGGAGCTATTTCACTTATCGTACCAACTGAAGATATTGGGATCAAGGATAGCCTATATTATGAAGAGATTTCGATTCAGATTTTAGATCGCCAAGTTCGCGAGTCGAGGACTAAGGCAGTATCATCAAGTCAAAGTTCTGTAGGGAAATCAGTTGTAGAGGAGCTACTTGAGAATCTAAAAAGGATAGGGAGAAGAGATACCCACATCGCTTAAAATCCAGAGAAGTTTCAAATTAAGGTACTAATCCTTTTATTGGCGTTGATATTAAGTTGGCATGTTGAAATTGCATTGTACTTGTTGGGTGTTTAAATTGTATGTTTGATGTTGCACCCTAAGCCTAGTAAGAGTAATCTAATTTGAGGAAAGATGTTCCCAAGGGGGAGATATTTTAACGCCTCGCAACTAGAAAGAACTAGAAAGAAGTTTCAAATATGGAAATAGTCATTTTTGGAAAGTATAAGGAAATCTGGAAAATTTTAAGTAAGTTAAAAGTGAGTTTTGGTCAACTTCAAAACGACCATAACTCCTAGATCAGAATGATTTACGTGTATTTCCAGATATGGTTGGAAATCTCTTGGAATGATCTTTCCAACGCCGCCAAG
This sequence comes from Solanum tuberosum, assembly GCF_000226075.1. NCBI lineage: Eukaryota > Viridiplantae > Streptophyta > Magnoliopsida > Solanales > Solanaceae > Solanum > Solanum tuberosum. Next base: position 221,679 of record NW_006239068.1, read on the forward strand.
TTTGCGAGATTCCAAGTTCGGATGAGTGAGTTATGCCCTTTGGAAGTTGGGTTGTGGTTTAAGGAAAGTCCAAATCCGGATTTTTTGAAGGGGTAGTTTTGGGTCTTTTTCCTTACCCTTTTATTTTAATTCGTTTTAGTGAATTAATTAAGGGTCTAAACTGAACTTGGTCAGTTTTACGCTTTTGGAAAAGAGTTAGGGTTTTAGAGAAGAGGAGAAAAGAGAAGGATAAGCAAGGAAATCATCAAGATCGTCGAGTTTAGCTTGTGGATTTCGTCGGGGGTGATCCCTACAAGGTATGTGAGATCACACAGTGTTGAGTTAGTTCACCCACGCACCAAGAATGTTTAATTCAGCGTGTTTTCATCCTAAAATGATTGAGAAATTGATGTTCTTGATAGTTGTTCTTGAATTGATTTCGTTCTTGAATATAAGTTGGGATTTAGGAGTTTCTTGATGATTAAGTGTTGTTTCCCTTAGTTGTTTGAATTAGATTTTGTGTATATGATTTGGGTACATGAATTTAAAGTGAATTTGGGAAAAAGAATCGGATTAAACCGATTTAGGGTCAGAAAACATGATCAAAAGTTTGTCTGAATTTTGCATGAAAGGAGGCTGGCGCGATGCTCCCCCATAGCGCCAGGAAGGCTTGGGCGGCGCGCCAGCAGTGCGCCAGAAATGAGTCCCAATACAATGGGGTCTGGCGCGGCGTGCCTGGGACGTGCCCGGATCAACATTTTTCACTTGTTTTCGTCGTTTAGCCTATTTAAGTTATTCTAAAGTGTCCTAACACTTTCCATTGATTCTAACTACTCTAAATGATTTCTACACACCTAGAAATCATCCATAAACATGAATCATAACCTTGAATCCATAAATTCAAATTCAACGAAAGTCAAGAGCCATGTGTAGGAAGTTCTCACAGTCTTTTCAAGAAGTTTTTTTGCAAATGCTTTTAACTTTGTTTTAAAAACTTAAAGTTCAAGTTGAGTAAAGAGTAAAGAGTAAAGATTGAAGTTATTTTCTTTAAAATGATATATGAGAACTAAGTATTCCCAAGAGTAAATGTTTTCACATTTAAGATGAAAGGAAACTCAGATTTCCAAAAGAGTTTTGAACAACAAAAGGGGACATTTATTCCAAGAGAGCTTTTAATCTATGTTTTGAGTAATTATCTCAGACCAGAGAAAGAGTTTTGTCTTTTAAAAACACATGAGCTAAGTATATTTTGGGAGTACTATTGAGCACCGATATGGGGATGCGAGTTCATATTAAAAGTCTCCATCAAAACCATATAGCCATCATGGTTAGAAATGGGTCATACTTTTTAGATGAACTCTTTTCACATAGATTAGTGGATCAACTAAGTCAGTTAGGTCATATATCTTTGGCAGGGTATAGGACGGCCTTGGCAGCGTGAGGTAAAGTGATGTATCACCACTTAAATTTATAGTGGTGGTTGTCGGTTAGAGAAACTCCCACAACATTAATTGCATGGTTCCTCAAGGGGTTTTGCTTAGTATGAATGGGGGTATGAGACTTCATTCATGCATTGCACAAGTAGACTTTGAGAAGAAGCATGGTATGTCTTTTGTGATATTATGGTTTTGAGTTGACATCATGTTTTAAATAGTTTTCCTTTTTCTTTATATTGTACTTGTTTTAAACTGCTTTATAATAAAATGAGTTCAGTTAAGTATTCAGGAGATGAGAAGAGGCAAGGCAAGTGTTTCTTTCAGAATCTTTTCAAGCCTATATCTGTTTTAGCATTCCAACTCACATACTCGTACATTCAATGTACTGATGCTAGTTGGCCTACATCATATTATGATGTAGACGTAGGTAACTAGGATCGGCATCCAACGCATCGTTGATCCATTGAGCAGTCCAGAGTCTGTTGGTGAGCCTATTTGCATTTCGGAGGATCCCTTTTGTTAACTTTCAGTATTAGATAGTTCATTAGGATGTCGTGGGCCCATCGTGACATCCATCTCAGTTATTAGAGGCTTCATAGATAGATAGTCAATTAGTCATCTGTCTTTACTTTGTTATTGACTTATGTTCAGAGTTGAGTTGCCATTTTGGCTAAATTAAATGTTTATTTTTTAAAAACATTATGAGTTCAGTTTGAGCAGTTCAATTTATTCTTTTAAAGTACATTTATAGTGTTTGATCATTATAAATATGCATATAGTCTTCCGCTGAGTAAGTAAGCCAGGCCAAGGGTTCGCTTGGGGCCAGTAATGGTCTTCGAGTGTCGGTCCCGGCCAGGGTGTAGGCTCGGGGCGTGACACACATAATGGGGACTAATCTTCCCTTTCTTCCCAAATCTCATTAAACCCTTCACGGGTAAAATTTTCAAGTAGACCGTATCATTTACCTAAAACTCAAGATCTCTTCTTGGAACATCGACATAGGAATTTTGTTGACTTTGAGCCGTTTTCAACCTTTCTCTAATAAGCTAAACTTTTTCCATAGCCTCATGTACCAATTCGGGACCTATCAAAGCAACTTCGCCCACTTAAACCAACATATAGAAGATCTACACCTCCGATCATATAGAGTCTCAAATGGAGCGATGCCAATAGTTGAGTGATTGCTATTGTTGTATGCAAACTCAAACAAAGGCAAATGATCATCCCTATTACCCTTGAAGTCAATCACACACGCTCTCAACATATCTTCCAATGTTTGGACAGTATGCTCCACTAGCCCATCAGTTTGTGGATGAAATTCCATGCTAAGATTAACACGAATACCTAGGCCATTTTGGAAGGATTTCCAAAACTGAGAAGTTAATTGGGTACCATGATCGAAAATAATGGACAAGGGCACTCCATGCAACCTAACCATTTCCCTCAAGTACAACTTGGCATAGTCCTCCACCAAATAAGAAATCTTGATGGGAATGAAATAAGTCGATTTCGTCATCCGATCTACTATAACCCCAATCAAATCATGTTGCCTCCGGGTGCGTGGTAAATAACCAATGAAGTCCATGTTCAAATCTTCCCTCTTCCAAGTAGGAATTCTAATATCTTGAGATAAACCTCCCGACTTTTGGTGCTCAACATTCACTTGTTGACAATTAGGACACTTAGCCACAAATTCCACAATATTTTTCTTCATCCCATTCAACCAATAGATCTCCTACAGGTCACGATACATCTTGGGTGGATCCCGGGTGAAAGCAATATCGAGAACTATGGGCTTCTGACAAGATCTTCTCTCTCAAGTCATCTACATCGGGAACGCACAAACGACCTTGATAATGAAGCACACCATCTCTCCCTTGGGAGAAAACATCTACATAATTTTTAAGCACCACTTTCTTCAATTCCATCAAAGTCGGATCAAGACCTTGCTTGGCTTTCACATCATCCACAAAAGATGATTCTAAACCATTGTGAACCATAACAGCACCTTTGGTAGAGTCAACTAACCGAGCACCCAATCGGGACAATCTATGAACATCTCGAACCATTTTTTTCTATCTTCCACAATATGGGCAACACTACCCATAGATAACCGACTAAGAGCATCTGCCACCACATTTGCTTTGTCATGGTGATAGAGAACACTCAAGCCATAATCCTTTAGTAACTCAAGCCATCTCCTTTGGCGAAGATTTAGATCTTTCTGTTTAAACACCTATTGCAAACTCTTATGGTCAGTAAAAACATCAGCATGAACACCATAAAGTAGTGCTTCCAAATCTTAAGAGTAAACACAACTGCTGCTAGTTCAAGGTCATGGGTAGGATAGTTCTTTTCTTGCATCTTAAGTTTCCTTAAGGCATAGGCAATGACCTTCCCATTTTGTATAAGAACATATCCTAACCCAATTCTAAAAGAATCACAATAAGCAACAAACCCATCGGCTCCTTTCGGTAAAGTCAACACCGGAGCGGAAGTAAGTCTATTTTTCAATTCTTGAAAACTCTTTTCACAAGATTCAGACCATATGAACTTTTCCTTACTCTGAGTCAATGTCGTCAATGGAGAGACAATCAAAGAAAATCCTTCAACAAACCTTCTATAGTAATCGGCTAAACCCAAGAAACTTCTAATATCCGAATTAGGGGATAGAGGTCTAGGCCAACTTTTGACCGCATCCATATTTTAAGGATCTACCTCAATAACCTTACCAAAAATAATATGACCAAGAAAAGCCATGGACCTTAGCCAAAACTTGCATTTGCTAAACTTTGCAAAGAGTTGTTGTTTTTTGAGGACTTGCAATACAATCCTCAGATGATTGGTATGCTTGTCTTCACTCCTCGAATAGATCAATATATCATCGATGAACATAATCACAAACATATCTAGGTATTGTCTAAACATTCTATTCATCAAATCCATAAATGCGGCCGGAGCATTAGTCAAACCAAATGACATTACTAGAAACTTATAATGACCATATCGAGTTCAAAAAGCCATCTTTGGAGTGTCATCTTCCTTCACCCTCAATTTGTGATAACCCGGCCAGAGGTCAATCTCAGAGAAGTAACTTTCCCCTTGAAGTTGGTCAAACAAATCATCTATCCTTGGGAGAGGATATTTGTTCTTAATGGTAACCTTATTCAACTGCCAGGGAATACACATCTGAAACGAACCATCTTTCTTCTTTACAAACAAAAATGGAGCACCCTAAAATGAAATAGTTAGTCGGATGAAACCCTTATCCAACAAGTCTTTCAATGTCTCCTTTAATTCCTTAAGTTCTGCCAGAGCCATTCGGTAAGGAGGAATAGGGACAGGTTGTAACACCCCAAATTTTTTTGAGCTAAGACCCGAACCATTCTTCCTTTGTGAATAATATTTTACCGAGAAATTTTAAATTTTCTTAGGTGTTAAGGTCATTAGATGTAGCACCTCAGGTTTTAAAGAGTACTGAAAAGAAATCCGTTCTGGTCACCCATCAGTTTTCTTAAGTTTAGGGTCAACTGTAATCAATCATATCTTTTAGTAGATAAAGAGTTAGGTGGTCCATGACCTATCAAATTAAAGTTCTTTGAGTCCTCTTTCCAACGCCAACAATTTTGCCTCAATCTGAGTTCTGAGTAAAACTTATGAATGAATTACTAGAGACGCTCCAACCTGGCAGCAGGTCTACGATGGCTCCACGTTACTGAGTGAATACAAACCTCACTGTCCGCTGAAAAAATATTCTAACTTCCAACTCATTTTATTTATTTCTTTAACGGTATTTTAGTCCTAAAAACCCTTAGGAGGTCATCTAAATTACCCTAAATGTGTATAAAAATAAGTTTTGATAATCAAACCCTCTCATTCACTCCTAAATTTCTGCGCTCAAGAAACTACAAGAAATGCTAAGATCATCTTCCAAGATTTTCCTTCAAGTTTCTTCAAGAACATTGTTCTTCTAGGTATGTAAGCTTTCATAGTGTTGGGTTTTTTCACCCACCTACCATTCATGTGAATTTCATCCATAAATTCGTTCTTAAAGTTTATTGATTGAGATTCTTGATGAAGTTCTTGAGGTTTTAGATTTATTTTTAATAATGTAGTCTTGTGGAGGTCTTGAGGCGAGAGTTCTTGTGAATGAGTGTTATTATTGATGAACATTGTGTGGGTTTCATTGAAAATGTTCTGAGTTAATGAAATTTGTGAAATTGGGCAATGTAATTGCATTGGGTATGAATTGAATCTAGTTTCAGAGAGGAAGAAAAGATTGGGAAAATATTTGCGCCCAGGTCAGTGTCGCGGAGGCGCTTAAGATTTTTAGTATCCAGTCGATCACCTCCTCTCTGCGTCGCGGAGAGGATACAGAGTCCTCTGTCTCAAAAATATTTCGCAACCAAAAATAAAATCATTCTCCGTGCCGCGCCAGTGCTTTCCAATTCGTGTCATCGCTTTCATTAATCATTGAGAGATCCTATATCCCAATCATAGCTCTTAAATTCACATTTCAAATTAAAGTAAAGTTAAGAGGAAAGTCGATGAGGTCCCTTTGAGTCAAATTAAAAACATTTTTGTAATCAACTATAGTTTTGAGTTAAGTCTTAAGTAAGTAAGTATGAGAATGAGAAGATTGCATTGATGATTTCTATATTTTCACTGAGATCTTTGAGTCCAGTCGTTCATGTCCATAATTCCTCATGAATCCTATAAATCGAGCATTCTTGAGATGAGTAGTATCCTTGAGTTCTGGAGCTCTTGAGTTCTGAGTACTGAGTTCCCATATTGCTATTAAGATCCCTGAGTTGAGTCGTTCATGCCCATAATTCTGCATGAACGCTATGAATTGAGTTATAAATTTTGAGAAGCTTTTTAAACCCAACACAAGTTTAAACTGAGTTTTTGAGGAAGCAAAGGTTAGTTTTGAGAAAGAGTTTCTAAAACATGATTAGTATGATGATCGAGTATGCCATCAATGTTTAAGCAATATGATATCTAGATATACCATCAATGTTTATGCAGTATGACTTCCCGAGTCATTAATGATCATATTAAAATATGATTTTGATATGTTTTCGAGAAAGAGCTTTCAAGCATGAGTTGAGTAAGAGTATAAGGGGACTAAGTATTCCAAAAGGTATCAATTTTTACATTGATAAATAGAAACTTTGAATTTTAAATGAGTTATGAGTCCAAAAGATATTTCAACAGAAGTTACTTCTTTTAAGAGGGTAGTTTGAGAAATTATCTAAAACCAGAGAAAGAGTTATGTTTTTAAACATATGAGCATAAGGTATATATTATTGAGAGTAGTATTAAGCACCAATATGGGAATGAGTTCAGACAACTCACATTCCTCATAAACCATATATGCCAACATGGGTATAAGATCATACTTTTTAGATGAATCCTAAGTGCCTTCAGGTAGAACTTAGTTGAGGATGTACTATACCCCAACAAGGTATAGGAAAGTTCTGGCAACATTAGCGAGACGTTGTATCATCACATTGCTCATAGTGATGGTTGTTGGTTAGAGAATTTCCCAAATAAGAGTAAAGAGTATTTTATTGAAATTTTTTTATACATTTTGAGTTCTTGTCTACTGTTTACAAAGTTGTATATATTGCATCTTATTATCATTGTTTTCATATTGAGTTGAGTATTCTTTAGTTGAGTTGAGTATTCTTCGGTTGAGTTGAGTTGAGTATTCTTGAGTTGAGTTGTGTTGAGACGAGGTGAGTATGTCTTCCTTTTTATCAGTTCAAGCTTATATCTATGTTTCAGAGTTCCCCTTACACGATCGTACATTCAATGTACTGATGTCATTTGGCCTGCATAATTTTATGATGCAGACACGGGTGTTCAGGGTCATCAACAGGCGGTTCGTTGAGACCATTCACATTCCAGCTAGCTTGGGTGAGCCTTCTTGTTTCCAGAAGGCTTCACATTTACTTTTTGTTTTTTAAGTTGTTGGGGGTTCTGTCCCGACACCTATCTGAGTTCTAGAGGCTTCATAGATAGTTTAAAGGTTGAGGAGTCTTCCATTATATCTTTTGTTGTTGAGATGTTTTGAGGTCATGAGACATTTAACTATAACTTGTTTACTTATTTTCAGACAGTTATTGGAGTTGAGTTCAAATTGAGTTTTTTAAAGTTTATTTATGCTTTTGGTGTTCCCATTATGCTTGATTTAGTTTTCCGCTTATAGTTAGCCGGGATGAGGGTTCACTTGGGGACCAAAAATGGTTCTCGAGTGCCGGCAATGTCCAGGGTGTAGGCTCGGGTCGTGGCATAGGTTGCGTGTCTGGGAGAAGACCAATACCAAAGTCTATTTCCCTCTCGGGAGGAATACCGGGTATATCATATGGAAACACTTCCAGAAACTCCTTAACAACAGGGATTGACTCAAGAGTAGAGGTTTCAGAATCTATATCCCTCACTCTAACTAGATGGTATATGTAACCTTTAGAAATCATCTTCCTAGCTTTAAGACAAGAAACAAACAGACTCTTAGGCTTAGAATTTCCTCTTTTCCATTCTAGGATAGGTTCATTTGGAAGTACTCACTTGCTAAATATGGTGGTTGATCTTCATTGCTTACTTGTGCTAAGTGTGGAAAGAAGCATGAGTGTAGGTGCCTAGCGGGTTCCAAGCATGAGTGTAGGTGCCTAGCATGAGTGTAGCAAGTGAGTACTTCCATCATATTTAGCAAGTTGTGGTTCATCTTACCATAACCAAAACAAGCATTGGAACCCGCTAGGCACCTACACTCATGCTTCTTTCCACACTTAGCACAAGTAAGCAATGAAGATCAACCACCACTCCCTCTTTGAGGCTTAGGGTTACACACCTTATCTTTGTTGAACTTAGGAGGAACATTGGAAGAACCTTGACCGGAAAATCATTGTCGGAACTTAGAACGACCATGCCCATCGAACCATGAATGTGAGAAGTTACCATCACCGATTTTGGCCCTCTTTGCCTCCCTAGACCTTTCCTTAAGTTTCCCTCTTAAATTTGTTGAGCATGAACCATTAGACTAGAAATGTCCATATCATTGATAAGCATAACGGTACGATATTCCTTAACCACCATCTCAGACACACCCAAAATAAACTTTTACTCATTCTTGATCTAGGATCAACAACTATAGTAGGAGCATATCGAGACAATTTTGTGACCTTCAAAGCATATTCCTTAACACTCATGCTTCTTTGACAAAGGTTGATGAATTCAAGCACCTTTTTCTCCTTATCTTAGGCATATTTATATGCCAAAGTTGCCATTATTTGCCCATGATGAGATTAAATTAAAGAGTAATCTTGAGTCTATTAGCTTGATTTTGTTTAACTTGTGATGATTGTGCACTAAAACACATGATTAGTTGTTTCAGGAACTCTTTAGGAATAAGGAGTTGATTCAAAGAAAGGAGAAGCAAGGAAGTGTGAAAATAAACCAAAGATGGAAGCACCAAGGACAATAAAACAGAGGCCTTCCCATGGCGCACTGATGGGCGCAAAGTGCCACAGGCCTCACTATAGCTGCACATGCCAAGTGCACTACCGGCACGGTGCGCCACAGGGAGAACCACAGAGCAGTATGATAGGCGCTATGGCTGGCGCGGCGCCCCAACGTGGTACAGAAAGTTCCAGCGAAAATTGTATCAAATATGATTCCTTGTTGAATTAGACTTTGAGTCTTATTTTCCCAACTTCTATAAATAGACCCCTAGGGCTAATTTGTAGGCAGTTCGACATTATTTTGGGTGTGCAAGAGAAAGTTCAACGTTTGTAATAGGTTTTGATTTTTTATCTCTTTTTTTTTCGTACAAATCGAATGAACAATTATATTTTGCATTTTTCAAATATTATGACTGGCTAAACGCCCTAGTTCTGGGGCTGTAGCTATGGATTGATTGTTGAATATTAAAGGCTTTTGAATTTGTCACTCCCCAAAGCTACCCCAGGACGCGAACACGGGACCTAGGATCACGAGTGACCCCAAACTAACCCTTGTGGCATATCTAAGCATACTTAAAGATAAATTGAAACAAGAAATACTGTGCGGAAGCTTAATCATGAGATAAACTGAAATGATGGGGTATACCCATTCTAAATTATAATATATAATACTGAATAAGATTTTTAATGTCAACTGAAAAATCAAACTCCAAAGCTAAAACTGAGTCTAACTATGTCTGAAATAAAGACTCTAACTTACTAGAAATGTTGGGACATGCCCCAGCTAGATCTAGCAAAAACTGAAACTAGACTAAAAGTAGAAAAGATAATCATGTCAATCATCCTCGAGGAATGATGACTCACCACTATTGCTAATGAAATGTAGATCGGGAACCGATCTATGCATGATCTAAAAGCTAAGGACCTGAACCTACATCATAGGAAGATGTAGCGCAGAGTATGCTCAGTACTTGAAAGGTACTGAGCATGCAAGATAGAATAAAGCTGAATAAAACATATAACTTAACAAAGCAATAAACTAATGACTTAATAAGAGCAAGATACTATATTGAAAATACTGAACATGAAGTAACTGAATGCAATGACCAAGTTTATAACATGCTAAAACTGAATACTGAACTGTAACTGATAACCTGGTCAATGCACTAGAATCTGACTGTGGGAGCTACTTATAACCGACATAAAACCACATGAGCTAAATGTGGAGTCCGATGTATATGCCCTATCAAGAGGACCCAATATACCCTGCCAGAGGTATATAGGCATGACTGACATGATCACTAAACTTATTCCCACCGAGGGGACTTATAACCTACGGGGGCACGTAGTTCTGGGACTTAAGGGTGACTGACCCTAGTCCACTCGATAGTAAGCCTACTCCCAATTGATTATGTAATTAACACATTATGACTGAATTTCTGTAATACTAGATAGCTCAAAATACTTACATGCTAACTGAAAATGCAACATTTAATTTCTGATAATGAAACATTCGAAAACTGAGGCATGTACATCTATTTATCTATCCTAGCTAATGTAATTCATAAACTAAAAGAACTAGATAACTAGGGTTCTGAGTTTATGCAAGAATCTACGCAAAGCAATACTACAATCATGATAATCTGATTAGGAACATTAAAGTAACTAATTCATAATAATCTACTGAAATTCTAGAAACCCTAGGTCTAGATAATATGAAGGGAATAAAGAATTTGACTGAATTCTAGGGACCTAATGGGTGAAAGGAACCCACTAGTGAAATTCCACATACCTAGTGACAAATTCCACAAAGAAATCTTTCGATTTCGGGGCTGGAACTGACGAGAACTCATTGCGTCCTTGAACTAGGGCTGCTCGACTTTTCCCTCTTATTTTACTCTAAGATTGATAATTTTTTGGTGAATGATTGATTAGGTTAGGTTCTAATTAGTTTACTAGGCTAAAACAGACCCAAACTACGTAGTTTAGGGGTCCCACACATAAGGAAAAGACCAAATGACCATTGACATAAAAGTTGTCGGGGTCACCGATGGTCCGTTCTGGTCAATCGGCATTCAACTTCGGAGGGTTGGAATCTAAGGGTCTGACCTACGGCCCTAGACCACGGACCTTGGTCTGACCTATGGTCCTTAGGTCCTGGTGTGGGTCTACCCTTAGCCAAATTTTCAGGGCTTTCTGGGGAGGGGCTGCATGTGGCCATCCACGGACCCCACCTACAGTCCGTGGGTGGTGCCCGTCGGTGGCACCTACAACTTCTGGAATCAGCATTCTGGTCTATCTAAGATATGGGGTGTTACATTATCTCCCCCTTGGGAACATTCGTCCTTGATTGAACACTAAACTAGCTGATATGGAGGGGAATAGCTGCAACCCTATCACTAAAATACTTGAAGTTGATTTTTGACTGAACTAAGATCCAAGAATATGCAAATATGTTAAAAATTCAAGTACAAACTTAAGGAACATGATACTAATACTGAAGCTACGCATGAATGACTGAAAAACTGAAGAGAAACTATTACCTCACGCTGGAATGGAATCGGAAGGAAAGAGATGAGGATACTTGGCCTTCATGGTTGCTTCTGCTTCCCAAGTAGCTCCCTCTACGGACTAACTCCTCCACAAAACCTTAACCAAAACAACTTCTTTATTTCTCAACCTTCGAACCTGATGATCAAGAATTTCAACTGGTATCTCTTCATATGTGAGACTATCCTTCACAGTCACACTTTCTAGTGGTACAATATATGCTGGATCACCCACACACTTCTTCAACAACGAAATGTGAAAGACCGGATGCACTGCTGCTAGTTTTGCTGGCAACTCTAACTCATAAGCCACTTTGCCCATTCTTTTCAAGATCTTGTAAGGGCCTACATATCTAGGATTTAGCTTCCCCTTCTTGCCGAATCTCATCACCCTCTTCATATGTTACATTTTCAGGAAAACCCAATCATCAACTTGGAACTCCAAGTCCCTTCTCCTTAAATATGCATAGGATTTCTGGCGACTCTGGGCTGTCTTAAGTCTATCTCTAATGAGCTAAAATTTCTCCATAGCATTATGAACTGAATTTGGCCCTATCAAGGCTGCTTAACCTACTTCAAACCAACCATCTGGAGATCTATATCTACACCCATATAATGCCTCATAAGAGGCTATATGAATGTTGGAATGGTAGTTATTATTGTAGGCAAACTCTATAAGAGGAAGGTGATCATCCTAACTACCCTTGAAATCGATCACGCAAGCTCTCAACATTTCCTCTAAGGTCTGAATGGTACACGCTACCTGACCATCCGTCTGTGGATGAAATGCTATGCTAAGATTAACCTGAGTACCAAGACCACTCTGAAAAAAGACTTCCAGAAATAAGAGGTAAACTGAGGACCTCTATATGAGATGATAGACAAAGGAACCCCATGCAACCTGACTATCTCATTAATGTAAATCTTGGCGTAGTCCTCCACCAAATCTATAGAATACTACAGCCAGAAAGCACACAAACTTAGTAACTCTATCAACTATCACCATAATGGAGTCATGTTGTCTACGAGTACGGGGTAAACCTGTGATGAAGTCCATGTTGATCACTTCCCACTTCCAAGTAGGAATGTTGATCTCTTGAGTCATACCTCCTGGTTTCTGATGTTCTACCTTCACTTGTTGACAATTAGAGCACTTAGCCACAAAATCCGCTATATCCCTTTCCATACCATTCCACCAAAAGACTTCCCGCAGATCACGGTACATCTTAGTGGTGCCTAGATTAATAGAATACCTAGAGTTATGGGTTTCTGCAAGAATCTGTTGTCTCAAATCATCCACCTTAGGAACACATAATCAACCCTGATAGCAAAGCACACCATCTCCCCCTTGGGAGAAAACCTCAACTCTCTGCTGATGAACTGCACCCTTTAGTTGAAGCAATATCAGATCACTGTCCTGCTTTTCCTTAACCTCCACTAACAATGAAGATTATGCCCCCATTCTAAACTGTTACACGACCATCTTTGATATGCTCATAAGGCGAACTCTCAAGTGAGAAAGCCTGTGAACATCTTTTGCTAGTTCCTTGGTTTCTTCCTCAACATGTGCTACACTACCCATAGATAGTCTAATAAGAGCATATGCTACTACATTGGTCTTACTAGGATGGTAATGCACACTCATGTATTAATCTTTGAGGAATTCAAGCCATCTCCTCTGGCGAAGATTCAACTCTTTCTGGGTGAACACATACTGAAGGCTCTTATGGTCTGTGAACACATCTAAGTGCAAACACAACTATTACAAGCTCGAGGTCATGAGTCGGATAATACTTCTCATGCACCTTAAGTTGTTTAGAAGCATAAGCTATAACCTTGCCTCGCTGCATCAACACACAACCTAGGCCGACTTTGGATACTTCACAATAGACAACATAAATGTGTGAACCCTTTGGTAGAGTCAAACCAGAGATGTAGTCAAACTAGTTTTCAGTTCTGCAAAGCTTTTCTCACAATCATCTGACCACTGAAACTTAACCTTTTTCTGAGTCAACTTAGTCAATAGAGAGGCTGGGGATGAAAATCCTTCCACGAACCTTCTATAATAACCAACAAAACCCAAGAAACTTCTGATATCTATAGGAGAGGTAGGTCTGGGCCATTGTTTCACTGCTTCTATTTTCTAAGAATCCACTCGGATCCCTTCACTAGACACAATATGCCCAAGGAAAGCAACAAATTGCAACCAAAACTCACATTTGCTAAACTTAGCAAATAACTGGCGATCTTTGAGAGTTTGTAGGACAACCCTCAAATGAGTCGCATGTTCTTCCTCATTCCTAGAGTAAATAAGGATATCATTAATAAAGAAAATAACGAACAAGTCCAAATACTGCTTGAACACTTTGTTCATGAAATCCATGAAAGCTACAGGAGAATTGGTTAGTCCAAATGACATAAATACAAATTCATAATGACCATACCAAGTTCTGAAGGCTAATTTTGGGATGTCACTATCTCTGACTCTGAGATGATGATAACCGGATCTGAGGTCTATCTTTGAGAATTAGCTAGCACCCTGAAGTTGGTCGAATAAGTCATCAATCCAAGGGTACTTATCTAGAAGGTCTTTCAACTGCTCTTTCAATTCCTTAAGCTCAGCTGGAGCCATTATGTAAGGAGGAATAAAAATAGGTTAGGTATCTGGAAGGAAATCAATTCCAAATTTGATTTTCCTTTCGGGAGGAACTTTGGGAAGATCTTCTAGAAATATGTATGGGAACTCATTAACTACTGGGCTTGACTCAATATTTGGGGTTTTGGAGCTTGAATCCTTAACCTGAACTAGATGATAGAGATAACCCTTAAAGATCATATTTCTGGCCTTAAGGTAAGAAATGAATCGACCCATAGGCGCTAAACTACTACCCTTCCATTCTAGGATTGGTTCGTCTGGAAATTGAAAACGAACAATCCTAGTTCTACAATCGACTGAGGCATAATAGGAATGTAACCAATCCATGCTTAGAATTATATTAAAATCTACCATTTCTAACTCTATGAGATCTACTGAGGTGACTTTCTGGGACACTGTGATAGGGTAATTTTTGTATACCCGTCTAGCTATAACTGGGTCACCGACTGGAGTAGAGACTGAGAGGGTTCTGAGAGAGTTTCTGGACAAACATTGAAGTTGACTGCTATATAAGGAGTTAAAAAGGAAAGAGTAGCCCCTGGATCTAACAAAGCATAAACATCTAAGTTAAAATCTCATAACGTACCAGTGACTACATCAGGAGAATCTTCCTGTTCCTGGCGAGCCTGAAGAGCATACAACCTATTTTGGAGCTGCCCACCACTTGTACCAGATGAGTTACCCTGCTGAGTCGGGAGACCTACTGGTACTGCTGAAGTTGTAGACTGAGCCCTACCATTATTGTCTCGTTGACCCTATTTAGAAAAAGGACAATCTCTTAACCTGTGACCAAACCCAAAGCGTCATTCATCTCCTGCAAGGCACTCCCCCGGATGGTTCTTACCATACTTTGGACAAGTTGGGTAGGTTCTAGTGCCTGAAACACTCCCCTGAGACTTAGAGCCTGATGCCCTACCCTTTTGATCCTGTTGAAACCTGGAAGATGGAACACTAAATGATGAAGGTGCTGGAGCTGAAGACTTTTGCTGAAATTGCGAGCGATTTCCACCACACCCGATTTCTGTTGAGAATACTCATAGTTTCCTATTCTAGCCTTGTTATTATCCTTAGCCTGTTCCCTAAGCTTATCTCCCTCAACCTTCTAAGCATGGGCCATGAGCCTAGAGATGTTCATATTTTTCCAGTGACATAGCATTTCTACACTTCATTTTCACTAAGTCGGATACCCCATACAGAAACTTGTTCATTTGAGCCCTGGAATTGGCAACCATGTGAGGAGCATACCTGGAGAGTTGGGTGAACTTGAGTCCGTACTCTTGGACTGTCATGCTACCTTGCCTCAAATTCATGAACTCCTGAGCTTTTGCAACCCTCAACTCTCTTGGGAAGAACCTGTCCAGAAAAGTCTCACTAAAGTATTCCCAAGTGATAGGAGTTGCATCTATACCCCTGTTTTCTTTCCATTGAGTAAACCAGATGTGAGCTACATCCTTAAGCTGGTAGGATGCTAACTCCACTCGATCATTTCCAGTCACTGCATCACTCCAAAGATCTTCTTGACCTCATCTATGATGTTTTGGAGATCCTCACCAATTTGCGATCCTAATAACTCAAGAAGATTCATCTTAACAAAATCACGAACCCTGGCTACCACTGATCCACCACTAGCATTTGCAGGAAGTAGAACCCGTTAGTTGTTCTGGTTGGTCACACTCTGAGCTTAAAGCTGAATCGAATTTTGAAACTCAACATTCGAAACTTCCTGATCTAGAGCGGGAGGAGCTGCGTTAGCGTTGCGGGCATTCACATTCCTTCAGTTTGCTCTACGAGGAGGCATGATCTGAAAGTGCATAACGTCGAGTTAGAAACAAGTAATTACATAATACCTTACGCACGATAAGAGTAACAAGAAACTGAAGTTTTCCTAAAACACCTTGCAGCCTCCTTGATTTTTTTATCTCTAAGCATAATAAATTCACCGGATTTTTATCCCTTTACATACATCAAACGGTTCAAACGATAGCCGAATAAATATATATACATATAAACAGGATTATTTGATCCAAGCTCCGTCTCTCATCAAATTTTAATCTAACTATAATAGAACTGACGAAACTCTAGTGGTTGGGTACCTTATGTATCTAAAACTATATCCTTATAGACAAGCCTCAGTGATTATGAGAATGTACCACAAATTGAGTGTTTAGTTCTATGGTCTATACAGAGCTGTGCAAAATGTGGAGACAGTGAATTTCTATTTAGAGTATCCTCCATCTTTTGATATTTCCCATTTCTCAATTGACGAAGTTAATTGGTTCTACTATTAATCTTCAACATCAAATTTTGATTTGTAACAACAGTGGAAAGGTTTTGTAACAACCTCTAGTTATTTTGTAGTGCAAGATGGTCAAGGTTAATTATTGTGTTGATGGTGTCAAGATTATGGTGTAATGGACTAATTTGAGCCCGAAAAAGGTACCTTGGGAAGATTGAGGCTACATCAAGGGCTAGTTTTGAGAGTTCGTAGCTCGGCTTGACCTTGAGGACAAGGTCACTTAAAAAAAGTGATTTTTTCAATAATGAGAAAGTACAAGAGGAGGTTGTGCAGCTAAATGAGTTAGAAAAAGAGAGAAGGTTGTGCAGCCAAATGTGTTAGAAAAGTGTTTGAAATTTAAAAGGATACTTTGTTGCGATAAACATGTGTCCTCATCAGAAAAAAATTATATATAAAGATGATATTATATTATAACGATATCATAAATTAAGAAAAGTTCCACATCAATTCCTATGCAACTAAAGAGTATTTCAACTTAAACAGAAGGTAGTTAAGACCTGATATTTTCATAATCAACTTCTCTCATTTCTTCATTTCTCTCTCGCTCAAAGGGATGGCAATGGGAAAGTGTGGGGTGGATTGAGCCTTAACCCACAAAGTTCTCAAGTCGCTCGCCCTGCCCCGTTATGTGTTTTCAATCCATTCCGCATTAAACCACCCCTTTTCATCCCCCATAATTTGCTTCACTTTGAAAAGAGGATTAGGGACAATTGTTGTTATTAAGTTTATTTCATATGAGTGGAACAAGTAAATTATGTTAATTAATTTCCAATTCTAGAGAGAGAATCATGAAATTTTTGTGTTAAAAATGAAACTGAAGATACCATAACATATAAGAAAAAAGAAATGGTATTCACACAGAAGTTATGGCTATATATATTACAAGCTTTGAAATACATAAAGTAGACAAGCAGTACTAGTAAGGTGTAATTGAAATAGATTCCGTAGCATAGAAAAATATTTACTCAAAATTTGGGAATTTTCATGGAAAATTAGTGATCTGATAGAGGAAGTTTGGATATTGATAACAAATAAAACTATCAGAATATTACACATAGTGATTAAAGGAAATAAGGTAGTAAACTATCTGGCTAATAGGACATTAAACCATGGAAAATTGTTACTCTGAGTAATTTCAGAAGATTGATTAATAATGATAAGCTAAAGATACCACATGTAAGGAAAATCCCCATCCCACATTGATATTTTAAAAACTTACTTCAACCCTCCCCGCAGCGCATATCCTTAAAATCAGTCTCGCCGCCCCATTATCATCCCCACTCACTCAATCTGATTCCTTTCACTCATTCTTCCTTATTCTGAGCATGCAAGGATTTTACCATTGAAATTACTATTCAGGTTGAGCTTTGTGGTTATAGTTCCAATTGAATCTCAAGTGGAATTTCCTCTACCGCGAATACTAATAAAATTCCTATATACACATGCTTTCTACTTTTACAGTACATTATATTATAGTACGAGTATTGAATTTGTGAAATTTATTGGAAAATTGTGGACTAACACGAAAAAATATATATGGTAAAAAATAATGAAAATAAAATGGGAAAACAATAACACCAAGAATTTTACGTGGAAACCCTTTTAAATAACAAAAAACCCAGGGGCCAAGAGACGCAACTAATATCACTATAACAATGAATTTTTACACTGTACAGTCACTAATATGATATTAAAAGGGACTACAACACACACCAAACGAATAACACTCTTTTGATTGACCACCTAACTAAAATATCGCTCACACTCTATTTTTCAACATGGAATATTTTTCTTATAGAGTCTATGGAATACCTCACTTTGCTCTAAAATATTTCTTTCTCTCTATCTTGGTGTATTCTACAATGAGCAAGAATTCTCTATATAAGAGAAAACAATGCATATGTCACTGATGACATAGGCAAACGTAGCAAATTTCAAAAGGTTGCAAATCTTACCAATTTCCCAACCACCAAATCAATCATTTTTTCAACTTCTGCAGCAATTTATTTTTCAACATTTGTTGCCTAACTTCCTTTTAGTTTATCTTTAATGGGTATGGACCCTACAAATCTCCCCTTCCATTCCCATTCACCGGAAGGAGGTATCTTCATTTTCTTTAGAGAGAGCTCATACCGACAAGTTCTTTGCATAACTTTAACTTGTCTTTTGGTATCGTCTTGGTCATCATATCTGCATGATTTTCACTTATGTGGATACTTTTGACGTGAAATAATTCACTCTCAACTTCCTCACGAATCCAATGATATCTGACATCGATGTGTTTTTTCCGCCCTTGCATGGTACAAGAAGTCTTCCTCAAGTTTATTGCACTCTGGTTGTCACAATAGATAATATACTTCATCTGATGCAAACCAAGCTCTTGAAGAAATCTCTT
This sequence comes from Solanum tuberosum, assembly GCF_000226075.1. Classification (NCBI taxonomy): domain Eukaryota; kingdom Viridiplantae; phylum Streptophyta; class Magnoliopsida; order Solanales; family Solanaceae; genus Solanum; species Solanum tuberosum. Next base: position 240,456 of record NW_006239068.1, read on the forward strand.
GAGCTATATCATCTCCTTGCCGGTTTTAGTAGCTGCAATATACTCGGCTGCAGTTGTAGATAGAGTAATACACTTCTGCAACTTCGACTGCCATGATATAGCTCCCCCCAAAAAAAGTAAACAAATATTCAGTAGTGGATTTTCTATTATCAAGGTCACCTGCCATATCAGCATATGTATAGCCTTTCAAGATTGGATTTGATGCTCTAAAACACAAGCATTCATTTGAGCTTCCTATAAGATATCGGGTATCCACTTCACAGCTTCCCAATGCTCTTTTCTCGGATTTTCAAGAAATCTGCTAAAAAAACCAATTGTGTGAGAAATATCAGGTCTAGTGCATACCATTGCATACATTAGACTTCCGACGATGGAGGAATATGGAACTTTGGTCATGATCTCTTTTTCCACCCTAGATTTAGGACACATCCTCTTTCTCAACTTCATATGACCAGCAAGAAGTGTACTAACATGCTTAACATTCTTTATATTGAAACTCTCTAGTACATGTTCAATGTACTTCTTCTATGACAAATAAATCTTCCTTTCATCTTTGTGACGAGTAATTCTCATCCCCAAAACTTTCTTGGCATGACCCAAGTCTTTCATAGCAAAAGACCTACACAACTATTACTTCAACTCGTCAATCTTGCAAGTATTTCAGCCCACAATTAACTTATCAGCCACATAAAACCAAAGGATGATAAAATCATCATTAGAATTTTTTTGTACATATACACAATGATCTCAAGAAGTCTTCTTATAGCCTTTATCCCCCATAACATATTCAAATTTATTGTACCATTGTCTAGGAGCTTGCTTTATACCATAGAGACACTTTCTGAGTTTGCACACGAAATTTTCTTTACCATCTACTTTGAAGCCCTTAGGTTGCTCTATATAAATCTCTTACTCTAGGTTACCATGAAGGAAAGACATCTTCACATCCATCTGCTAAATCTCTAAATTAAGACTAGCAGCCAAACCTAGAACCTTATGAATGGAGGACATTTTCATGACAGGAGAAAATATTTTTTCAAAGTCAATACCCTTCCTTATCCCTTAAAAACCAATCTAGCTTTGTACCTGGGCTTCAAGTTGTGTTCTTCAACTTTAACTTTGAACATCCACTTGTTCTTCAAAGCTCTCATGCCCTTAGGCAATTTCACCAACTCATAAGTGTGGTTTTCATGCAAAGACTCCATCTCATCTTTCATGGCTTCAATCCATTGATCCTTGTGCTCATCCTCCCTGGCCTCCTCATAACATTCAGGTTCTCCCCCATCAGTAGTAACACACACTCATTGGATGAATAACAAAAGTGTCACGCCCCGAGGCTACCCCCTTGATGTAAACACGGGTCAAAGGATCAAGAGTGACCCCAAGCTAACCCTGAGCTGGCATATCACAATCATACTGAAAGATAAATAAAAATAGATACTATGCAGATGCTTAAAATAGAAGATAACTAAAAGTGGGGAATACCCAACTGATCTGAATATATAAAATACTATGATTTTTAAAACAACTACAGGATCAAACTAAAATCTAATTTTGAATCTAATACTGTGTCTAAAAAATCCTCTACTAACTAAAGTTATTGGGGCATGTCCCCAGCTAACTCTAGCAAAATGGAAACTGAAATGAAATACTGAATAGAGAAAGAAAACATGTCTATTGTCCTCGAAGTATAAGGACTCACCACTGAAGTTGATGAAGTGAAGATCGGGTACCGATCTATGCGTGATCTGGATGTTAAGTACATGAACCTACATCATGAAAAGATGTAGAGCAGAGTATGTGTCAGTACTTGGAATGTACTAAGAATCTAGGATATAGCATATAGCTAAATAAAATACATAAAATGAACAAAGCATACTGAGCAATGATATAATCTGAACTGAATATAAATACTGAAATATATTGAAGATTGAGCTACATGCAATAACCAAGTACTAATCGTGAACATGACATACTGAGACTGAATGCTGAGGTATAACTGAAAACCTGGTTAACTGCACTAATTTCTGACTGTGGGAGCTACTATTAACCGACATAACACCACATGAGCTAAACATGGAGTCCGATGTATATGCCCCATCGATAGGACCGAATATACCTTGCCAGGGGTATAAAGGCATTACTGGCGTGATCGCTAAATTTGATGTCCAACATAGGAGACTTATAAACCTAATGGGGCACGTAGTTCTGGGACTATGAGGGTACGTTGAACCATAGTCCAACTCGGTCTAAGCCTACTCCCAACTGAAATGTGTATAAACAACATAACTAAAATACTGGATAGCTCAATGTTCTAACATGCAAAATCTGATAATGCAACATTTAAATACTGACAATGAAACATTCATAACTGGAGCATGTATATATTTTAACTGACCTAGCATGTGTAATTCATGAACTAAGAGAATCTTCACAACTAGGATTCTGAGTTTTATGCAAGGAACTAAAAAATGACTTCACAAAAACATGATAATCTGATTAAGAATACTATAACATCTAAATCATAACCAGTATCTAAAGTTTTAGAAATCCTAGGTCTAAGAAAGAAATATTGAATTAAGAATCTGATTGAATTCTGGGGACTTAGTGGATTGAAGGAATCCACTAGTGAAATCCCACATACCTGGTGATGAATTTCACGGAGAAATCTTTCAATTCCAAGGCTTGAACTAAAGAAAACCTATTGTGTTCTTGGAGAGATCTTGGTCGACTATTTCTTTTCCTTTTGCTCTACTTTTGGAAAATATTTGTGAATGGATCGCTTAGGGTAAGTTCTGATTAAGTTACTAGGCTTAAACTGACCAAAACTAGGTAGTTTAGGGGTTAAATGATATAGTTTAGATGTCCAATGCAAAGGGGAAAAGACTAAACAACCCCTTACTTAAAATCTGACGAGGCCAACGACGGGCCTGACCGACGGACCGTGGACTAACCAATGGTCCATCCTGGCAGGCATCATTTGGCGTCAGAGACTGGGTCTGAGGGGCCACGATCCACGGACCTAGACCACGGATTGTGGTCCCACCTACGGTCCATAGGTCCGGCCATAGGTCGTGCCTTTCCAAAAATTTTGGAGCAAGTTAAGGTGGCCAACCACGGGCCGTGGGTTGGCCTCGTCGGTGGCACCTGCAAATCCTAAAATTTTGAATGTTTGGTCCTTTTTGAATCTGGGGTGTTATATTATGTCCCCCCTTGGGAACATTTGTCCTCGAATGAAGTCTAAACTAGCTCAGTATGGAGGGAAGAAGCGGCAATCCTTACCACTAAGTGCTAAAAACTTATTTTTGACTAAAGTGAGTTCCAAGAACATGCAAATATACTGAAAATGCAAGAACTACTGAAGGTACATGATACTGAGACTGAATTTACGCAAGAGTAAGCTAAGAGACTGGAGGGGAACTATTACCTCAAGCTGAAAGGGAATCAGAAGAAGGAAAGAGATGAGGATACTTGGCCTTCAAGGCTGCTTCTGCTTCCCAAGTAGCTCCCTCTACAGACTGACTCCTCCACAAAACCTTCACTAAGGATACTTCTTTATTTCTCAACCTACAAACCTAACGGTCAAGAATTTCAACTAGCACATCCTCATAAGTGAGACTATCTTTCACAGTCACACTCTCTATTAGTATTATTGATGATGGATCACCCACACACTTCTTCAACAAGGAGATGTGAAAGACTAGATGAACCGCCATTAGTTCTGCCGGCAATTCTAACTCATATACCACATTACCAACCCTTTTCAGTATTTTGTAAGGACCTACATATCTTGGACTGAGCTTCCCTTTCTTGTCAAATCTCATCACCCCCTTCATAGGTGAAACCTTTAGGAAAACCCAATCATCAATTTCAAACTCTAAGTCTCTTCTCCTCACATCTGCATAGGAATTTTAACGACTCTGAGTTGTCTTTAGTCTATCTCTGATAAGTTGAACTTTTTCCATTGCCTCATGAAGTGAATCTGGCCGAATCAATGCTGTTTCACCTACTTCAAACCAACCAATCGAATAGGAGACCTACCCCTCCTACCATAAAGCGCCTCAAATAGAGTCATCTGAATACTAAAGTGGTAATTGTTACTATAAGCAAACTCAATAAGAGGCAAGTGATCAATAAGAGGCAAGTGAACATTCCAATTACCTTTAAAGTCGATCACACAAGCTCTCAACATGTCCTCTAAGGTCTGAATGGTATGCTCTGCTTGACCATCCGTCTGTGGATGAAATTCTGTACTAAGATTTAGAAATGACTTCCAGAAATGAGAGGTAAACTGAGGACCTCTACCTGAGATGATAAAAAAAGGAACCCCATGCAACCTCACAATCTCGTTAATGTAAAGCTTGGTGTAATCCTCCGCCGAATCTGTTGTCTTGACCGCCAAAAAGGGAGAAGACTTACTAACCCTATCAACAATCACCCAAATGGAGTTATGCTGTCTGCGAGTACGAGGTAAACCTGTGATGAAGTCCATGTTGATCACTTCCCACTTCCAAGTAGGAATGTCAATCTCTTGAGTCA
>NW_006239068.1:245071-245194 GCF_000226075.1 Solanum tuberosum
TTGGCAATTGGGGCACTTAGCCACAAAGTCTGTTATATCTCTTTTCATACCATTTCACGAATAGACTTCCCGCAGATCACGGTACATATTAGTGGTGCCTGGATGAATAGAATATCTGGAATT
>NW_006239068.1:245445-272606 GCF_000226075.1 Solanum tuberosum
ACTTAGTAACTCTATCAACTATCACCCAAATGGAGTCATGTTGTCTGCGAGTATGAGGTAAACCCGTGATGAAGTCCATGTTTATCACTTCCCACTTCCATGTAGGAATGTTAATCTCTTGAGTCATACCTCCTAGTTTCTGATGTTCTACCTTAACCAATTGATAATTAGGACACTTAGCCACGAAATCTGCTATGTCTCTCTTCATGTCGTTCCACCAAAAGACTTCCCGCAGATCACGGTACATCTTAGTGGCACCTGGATGAATAGAATATCTAGAATTATGGTCTTCTGTAATGATAGCCTCAACTCACCTACACTAGGAACACATAAGCGACCTTGATAACGAAGCACAACATCTCTCCCTTGGGAGAAAACCTCTACTTTCTGCTGATGGTTACACCTTTCAACTGAAGTAATAAAGGATCACTCTCCTATTTTTCCTTAACCTCCACTACCAATGAAGATTCAGATCTATTCTGAACTATTACCCCACTATTTTCCATGTCCATAAGAACAACTCCTAAGAGTGCAAGCCGGTGAACCTGTTTTGCTAATTCTTTCCTTTCTTTCTCAACATGTGTTACACTACCCATAGATAATCCGCTAAGAGCATCAGCTACTACATTGGCCTTACCGGGATGATAAAGCACATTCATATCATAGTCTTTGAGGAATTCAAGCCATCTCCTCAGACGAATATTCGATTCTTATGATCTGTGAATACATCAACATACACACCATACAAGTAGTGTCTCCAAATCTTTAGGGCAAATACTACAGTTGTAAGCTCGAGGTCATGAGTCGGGTAGTTCATCTCATGAACGTTATGTTGTCTAGAAGCATAAGTTATGACCTTACCTCACTACATCAACACACAACCTAGGCTGACCCTGGATGCATCACAGTAAATCACATAACCGTCTGAACCATCTGGTAGAGTCAAGATAGGAGTGGTAGTCAACCTAGTCTTCAGTTCTGAGAAACTTTTCTCACACTCATCTGACCACTGAAACATTACCTTTTTCTGAGTCAGCTTAGTTAATGGGGAGCCTATGGATGAAAATCCTTCAATAAATCTCCTATAATAACCAGCCAAACCCAAGAAACTTTTGATATCTATTGGAAAGGTGGGTCTGGGCCATTGTTTCACTACCTCTATTATCTGAGAATCCACCCGAATTCCTTCACTAGATACCACATGACCAAGGAAAGAGACTGACTATAACCAGAATTCACATTTGCTGAACTTAGCGAATAATTGGCGATCTTTAAGAGTTTACAGAACCACTCTCAGATGAGTCGCATGTTCCTCCTCATTTCGGGAATAAATAAGGATATCATCAATAAAGACAATAACGAACAAATCCAAATACTGTTTGAACACCTTGTTCATTAAGTCCATGAAAGTTGCAGGAGCATCTGTTAGTCCAGAAGACATAACTACAAATTCATAATGACCATACCGAGTCCTAAAAGTTGTCTTCAGAATGTCACTATCTCTAACTCTGAGCTGATGATAGTTGGATCTGAGGTCTATCTTAGAAGAGAAACTAGTACCCTAAAATTGGTCGAACAGGTCATCAATCTTGGGGATGGGATACTTATTCTTCATGGTGACCTTGTTCAACTGACCATAGTCAATGCACATTCTGAGAGAACCATCTTTCTTTTTCACAAACAATACTGGTGCACCCCATGAGGAAATATTAGGTCTGATGAAGCCCTTATCTAGAAGGTCTTTCAACTATTCTTTCAATTCCTTAAGCTCAGCTGGAGCCATTATATAAGGAGAAATCAAAATGGGTTGGGTATATGGAAGGAGATCTATTCCGAACTTGATTTCTCATTCGGGAGGAACTCTAAAAGATCTTCTGGAAACTCATTTACTATTGGAACTGACTCAAGAGTTGGGGTTTTGGAGTTTGAATCCTTGACCCGAACAAAATGGTGCATATATCCCTTGGAAATCATTTTTCTTGCCTTAAGGTAAGAAATGAATCAACCCATAGGCACCGAGATACTACCCTTCCATTCTAAGACTGGTTCGTTTGCAAAACAGAAACCAAATGATCCTAGTTCTACAATCGACTGAGACATACCAGGAATGTAACCAATCCATGCCTAGAATGATATCAAAATCTACCATTTCTAACTCTACAAGATTTGTTGAGGTGACTTTCTGAGAGACTATTACAGGGCACTTTATGTATACACATCTAGCTATAACTGGGTCACCAACTGGAGTAGAGACTAAGAAGGGTTCGAAAGAGTTTCTGGATTGACACCAAAGTTTACTGCTATATAGGGAGTTACAAAGGAAAACGTAGCCCCTGGATCTAACAATGCATAAACATCTAAATGAAAGACTCGTAACGTACGAGTGACCATATCAGGAGAATCTTCCTGGTCCTGGTGAACCTAGAGAGCATACAACTTGTACTGGCACTGACCGCCACCTGTACCAGATGAAGAACCCTGCTGAGTTGGACGACCTGCTGGTTCTGCTGGAACTGTAGACTGAGCCCTATTATTGTTACCTCTATGCCCCTGCCTGGCATAAGGGCAATCCTTCAACCTATGGCCAGACTGACCACACCCAAAGCACCCTTTCTTGCCTACAAGACACTCGCTCGGAAGGTTATTACCACACTTCGGACAAGTTGGGAAAGTCATGTTACCTGAATTACTCCCTTGAGACTTAGAGCCTGATGTCTTACCCTTCTGATCATGTCGAAAACCTGGGGGATGGAGCACTAGTTGATGAAGGTGTTGGGGCTGTAGACCTCTGCTGAAATTGTGAGCGATTTCCACCACCCGATTTCTGCTGAGAGTACTCATAATTGCATGCTCTAGCCTTCTTGTTGTCATTAGCCATTTCTCTAAGCTTATTTCCCTCAACCTGGTGAGCATGAGTCATAAGCCTAGAGATATTCATATCCTCTAACAACATAGCATTCATGCACTCTGTCTCACTAAGTCGGATACCCAAAACAAAAACTTGCTCATTTGTTCCCTTGGATCGACAATGATGTGTGAAGCATACCTGGAGAGTTGAATGAACTTCAGCCCATACTCTTCGACTGACATTGTACCTTGTCTCAAATTCATAAACTCCTGAGCTTTTGCCTCTCTCAACTCCCTCGGGAAGAACCTGTCAAGAAAAGCTTCAGTAAAACACTCCCAAGTTATAGGAACTACATCTGTACCGATGTTTCCTTTCCACTGAGTAAACCAAATGTGAGCTACATCCTTAAGCTGGTAGGATACCAACTCTACCCTATCATTACCAGTCACTTGCATCACTCCAAAGATTTTCTTAACCTTATCAATGAAGTTATGTGGGTCCTCACCAACCTGCGACCCCAAAAACTTTAGGGGATTCATCCGAACAAAATCTTAAACCCTAGCCGCTACTAACCCATTATTAGTATTAGTAGAAACTGGGGCTACTGATTGTTCTATTAGCCATACTTTGAGTCAAGATCTAGATAGCATTCTAAAACTCTGCATTCAAGACCTCATGGTCTGGGAGTGGAGTAACTGCATTAGCGTTGCGTGCATTAGAATTCCATTGGGTAAGCTCTACGAGGAGGCATGATCTGAACCGCATAACGAAGAATTAGAAGGAAGATCATACCTACGCATGATAAGAATAGCAAGAAAGTGAAGTTTTTTTCTAAAACACTTTGTAGCCTCCCTCTCATTAGATGTGGTGTACTTCACACCCATGAAAATGACTCTACTTAGTATGGCTTAAGAAATACTAGGACTCTTGAACTTAATGCTCTGATACCAAGTTTGTCACTCCCCGAGGCTACCCCCTTCATGTAAACTCGTGACCTAGGATCAGGAGTGACCCAAGCTAACCCTGAGCTGGCACACAAGCATACTGAAATATAACTAAAAACAAATACTATGCGGAAGCTTAAAACAGAAGATAACTAAAAGTGGGGAATACCCAACTGATCGGAATATATAAATTACTATGAGTTTTAAAACAACTGAAGGATCAAACTCAAATCTAAAGCTGAATCTAATACTATGTCTAAAAAAGCCTCTACTGACTAAAGTTGCTTGGACATGTCCCCAGCTAAATCTAGCAAAACTGAAATTGAAATCAAATACTGAATAGCGAAAGAAAACATGTTTAGTTTCCTCGAAGTATGAGGACTCACCACTGAAGTTGCTGAAGTAAAGATCGGGAACTGATCTATGCGTGATTTGGATGCTGAGTACCTAAACCTACATCATGAAAGGATGTAGCACAGAGTATGCGTTAGTACTTGAAATATACTAAGCATGCAGGATATAGAATATAGCTGAATAAAATACATAAAATGAACAAAGCTAGCTGAACAATGATATAATCTGAATTGAATATAGATATTGAATATACTGAATACTAAGCTAGATACAATGACCAAGTACTAATCCTGAACATGACATATTGGGACTAAATGTTGAGGTATAACTAAAAACCTGGTCAACTACACTAATTTCTTACTGTGGGGGCTACTATTAACCGACATAAAACCACGTGAGCTAAATGTGGAGTCTGATGTATATACCGCATCGAGAGGACCCAATATACCATGCCAGGGGTATAAAGGCATGACTGGCGTGATCACTAAATTTGATTCCCCATATAGGGGACTTATAAACCTACGGGGGCACGTAGTTCTGGGACTATGAAGGTACGTTGAACCCTAGTCCAACTCGGTCTAAGCCTACTCCCAACTGAAATGTGTATAAATAACATAATTGAAATATTGGATAGCTCAATGTTCTGACATGCAAAATCTGAGAATGCAACATTTAAATACCGACAATTAAACATTCATAACTGGAGCAAGTATATCTATTTAACTGACCTAGCATGTGTAATTCATGAACTAAGAGAATCTACACAACTAGGACTCTGAGTTTTATGCAAGGAACTAAGCAACGGATTCACGAAAACATGATAATCTGATTAAGAATACTATAACATCTAAATGACAACCAATATCTATGGTTTTAGAAACCCTAGGTCTAAGCAAGACATAGTGAATCAAGAATCTGACTGAATTCTAAGGACCTCGTGGATGAAAGGAATTCACTAGTGAAGTCCCACATACCTAGTGACGAATTTCATTGAGAAATATTTTGATTTCGGGGGTGGAACTGGAAAAAACCTATTGCGTTCTCGGAGAGGGCTTGGTCGACTGTTTCTTCTTCTCTTGCTCTAGTCTTGGCAAATTTTGGTGATTGAATCACTTAGGGTAAGTTTTGACGAAGTTACTAGGCTTAAACTGACCAAAATTACGTAGTTTAGGGGTTAAACAACATAGTTTAAATGTCCAACGCATAAGGGAAAAGACCAAATGACCCCTTACTTAAAATCTGATGAGGCCAATAACGGGCCTCACCGACGAATCGTGGACTAATCGACGGTCCATCCTGACAGGCGACATTTAGCGTCAGGGACTAGGTTTGAGGGGCCACGATCCACATACCTAAACCACGGACCGTGGTCCCACCTACGATCCGTAGGTCCGGTCATAGGTCGTGCCTTTCTGGAAAACTTTGGAGCAAGTTGAGGTGGCCAACCACGAACCACACCTACGGTCCGTGGTTCAAACCATGGGCCATGGGTTGGCCTCGTTGGTGGCAGCTGCAAATCTTGAAATTCTACATGTTTGGTCCTTTTCGAATCTGGGATGTTACAAAGAAGAAGAAACACGCTGTCTTGTAGACCTTGTAAGTGGAATATTTGATTCGTCTACAACTTTATGAGCATGATAATCATCAATAACAACGTCATTGTTATTATCAACATCAACGTGTTGATCTGATACATGACTATGGGTGTCACCATGATCATCAAGCCTAACAACATCATGCACACTTGTGTGAGGAACTTCATAAAGATGAACTATACCATCAATACTTGAAGATTCTAGCTTCTCCGTTTTGTCTATATCTTCAATAGTTTGATTCTCCATGAAAACAATATCACGGCTTCTCACAAGTTTCTTCTCAACTAGATCATAGAGATTGTAACCAAATTCATCAAGGTCATATTCAATGAAGATGCACTACCTTGTTTTTGCATCTAACTTTGACCTCTCATCTTTCGGCACATGTACAAAAGCTTTGCAACCAAATACTCTCAAATGGTCATAGAAAAGATCTTTTCCATACCAAACTCTATCTGGAACATCACTTTTCAAATCAATAGCAGGATATACATTAATAACATGTGCGTCTGTCAATAAAGCCTCACCCTAAAATGAGTTCGACAACTTTGCTTCAAAGAGCAAACATCTAACTCTTTCCATCAAAGTCATGTTCATCTTCTCAGCCAAACCATTAAGTTGAGGAGTCTTCTGGTGTCTAATACATTGAGGCTTGTAGAATTCGTCAAACGTTCCACAATATTCACCATTGTTATCAGTACGAATACATTTCAGTTTTTTTCCAGTTCTCTTTCAATTGAAGCCTGAAAACTGCTTGAAGACACATAACACTTAGTTTTTACTCTTCAAGATATAGACCCAAAGTTTCTCAAGCAGTCGTTAATAAAAGTGAAAAAGTAGAGTGGACCTTCTAATGTCCTTGTCTTCATTGGACCGCATAGATCAGAGTGCACTAACTGAAGCAACTATGTATTTCTTGAACACTTAAAGATATTGAGTGTTATCATTGTGGCATAAAAGGGCACATAAAGAAGTTTTTTTTGAAGTTGAAGAGGGAGAACAAAGACAAAGAGGAAACTAAAGAAGATAGCAATGAAAATTGCCTAGCCACCGTCATTATTGAAGATCTTGTTACCATCCTTGATGCAGATCTGATAAATATTGCTTGTTATAAGTCAAGCTAGGTTGTGGACACTGATGACACATCTCACGTAACATCAAGGAAGGATTTTTTTCTCTCCATATACTCCAGGTTATGTTGGAACCTTGAATATGGGATACTATATATACAGTGGTTGGTATTGGTACAATTTGTTTGGAAACTAGTGTAAAACTAAACTAGTTTTGAACAATGTGAAACATGCTCCTGATGTTCGTCAGCACCTGATTTTTGTTGGTGTTTTGGATAATGAAGGATATGTTAGTACCAACGGTGATGGAAAGTAGAAACTCATTAATGGTTCCTTGATTGTGGCTCCTGGCAACAAATGGTGTGGTCTATATTGGACTACGTCCTCTACCTGTATTGATATGCTGAGAGTAGTGCCGGCAAAATGAGATCATATATTGGTAACCCGCCCATATTTTAATGGGTTGGTGAGTGACTTTTTACATGGGTAAAATATGGGTTGATACCCATATTCAACACCTAAAAATATGGGTAAAATATGGATTAGCCAAATGGGTTACGATTCTAATTTTTATTCACTCAAAATTCATGATATCACTAAAAATATTGTAACTTCTCTCCCTTTTCATGTTCTTCTATAGAACTAATTATTTTTCTCTCCAAAAATATATATTTTAAATTTACATTTCTTAATTATTTTTTTATTTGTAAACTTTTATATTGAATAATAAATAATAGTATAAAATAAGCAAATCATGTATTAGTATTGATATTACTTAAAGTGCATTAAGCATATTTTAGTCCTAAAATGCAAATATTCATTTACTTTGAAATTAAAAATATTTTTCCCTTGTTATCACATAAATTTATTGTATATTGAAAAGTTATAAGTTTTTTTTTTTTACTTTTATGATACAATAAAGGAAAAAATATTTGGATTGGTACATTTTAATAAATAATTACTAATTTTAGCAATACTTTTTATTTATTACCATTTATAGCAATACACAACAATACTATGTTAAATCTGCAATATGTGTTAAAAGTGAATTATGTATGCAATATATATGTATTATAATTGTTTTTAAAAATATATTATGTTTGTTTGGTAAGAATTTGACACATTGTATTATAAGTGTATTAAAATGTGTGATAAATGTATTATCCATCAATAAAACTTGTATTATATGTGAATAATAAATTGTTCTTTATAATATGTATTAAACATGTATTATAAATGCATTAAAAGTGATCAAGTGAATAAAAATATTATTGCTATAAATGGTAAATATTTTTTACTATAGTATATTTATGTAAGTTTCCCTACAATAAAACTAAATGAAATATTTTCAACATTTTTCATCTAAAAAATGACTAAAATATTGTTTCCATGTTGAATTCTTAAGTAGAGTACTATTTACACATGAAAATATTGGTAAATATGGGTAAACTAGTATTTTACCCGACCCATTAGTTACCCAATCCATTTTTACCCATATCAAATATGGGCGGGTTGAATTACTACCCATTTTGTATTGACCCATTTTCAACCCGCCCAAATTTGACCCAACCCGCCCATGTGCCACCACTAGCTGAATGCAGTTGAGAGCAATAGTTTTTCAACATTATGGAACAAGAGGTTTAGCCACATCAGTGAGAAAGGACTTAATGTTATGGCCAAGAAGAAATTGTTGTCAGATTTCCAATGTGCTAAATTAGAAAAGTGTGAGCACTACTTGGCTGGTAAATAAAATAGAGTCTCCATTAAGTCTAACCCTCCTTCAACAAAGACAGAGTTGCTTGAGTTGGTACACTCTAATTTATGCGATCCAATGAAGACAAGGACATTGGGTGGTGCACTCTACTTTGTCACTTTTATTAATGACTACTCGAGAAAACTTTGGTTCTGTGTCTTAAAGACTAAAGACCAAGTGTTAGGTGTCTTCAAGCAGTTTCAGGCATTAGTTGAAAGAGAAACTAGAAAGAAACTTAAATGTATTCGTAATGATAACGATGGTGAATATTGTGGAGCGTTTGACGAATCCTACAAACATCAAGGTTTGGCTGAGACTCATCAGCTTAATGGTTTGGCTAAGAGGATGAACAAGACCTTTATGGAAGGAGTTAGATGTTTTTTTCTGAAGCAAAGTTGCCGAACTCATTTTGGGGTGAGGCTTTATTAACCACTACACATGTTATTAATATATGTTATGTTGTTTCTGTGCAAATTGATGTTCCAAATAGAGTTTGGTATGGAAAGGATGCTTCCTATGACCATTTGAGAGTATTTGGTTGCAAAGCTTTTATTACTTGTGCCGAAAGATAAGAGGTCAAAGTTAGATATCAGGACAAGGCAGTGCATCTTCATTTGATATGGCCTTGATGAATTTGATTACAGGTTATATGATCTAATTGAGAAGAAACTTGTGAGAAGTTGTGATATTGTTTTCATGGTGAATCAAACTATTGAAGATATTGACAAAGCGAAGAAGCTATAAACTTCAAGTTTTGATGGTATAGTTCATCTCGATGAAGTTCCTCACACAAGTGTGCATGATGTTGTTGGGCTTGATGATTATGGTGACGCCAATAATCATGAATCGGATCAACACATTGATGGTGATAATAACAATGATGTTGTTATTGATGATTCTCCTGCTCATGAAGTTGTGGATGAATCCAATATTCCACTTTGGAGGTCCACATGACAGCTGGTTCCTTTCTCTCGTTATTCACTCAATGAGTATGTGCTACTCACTAACGGGGGAGAACTCAATGTTATGAGGAGGCCATGGAAGATGAGCAAAAGGATCAAATGAATTGAATCCATGCAAGATGAGATGAATTCTCTACATGAGAACCACACTTATGAGTTGGTGAAATTTCCCAAGGGCATGAGAGCTTTGAAGAACAAGTGGGTGTTCAAAGTTAAAGTTGAAGACCAACACTTGAAGCCTAAGTACGAAGATAGATTGGTTGTTAAGGTATTTGGTCAAAAGGAGGGTATTGAATTTGATGAAATATTTTCTCTTGTCGAGAAAATGTCCTCAATTCGTGTTGTTCTGGGTTTGGCTGCTATCTTAATTTAGAGATTGAGCAGATGGGTGTGAAGACGGCTTTCTTTTACGGTAACCTAGAAGAAGAGATTTATATGGAATAATCTAAGGGCTTCAAAGTAGATGGTCAAGAAAAATTAGTGTGCAAACTCGAAAAAAGTCTCTATAGCCTAAAGCAAGCTCCTACACAGTGGTACAAGAAGTTTGAATCTGTTATAGGGGGAGGCTATAAGAAGACTTCTTCAGATTATTGTGTATTTGTACAAAAAAATTGACGATAATTTTATCATCCTTTTACTATAAGTAGATGATATGTTAATTGTGGGTAGGAATACTTCCAAGATTGATGAGTTGAAATAAGAATTGTGTATGTCTTTTGGTATGAAAGACTTGGTCATTCCAAGCAAATTTTGGGCATGAGAATTACTCATCTCAGAGATGAAAGGAAGAATTATTTGTCATAGAAGAAGTACATTGAACGTGTACTAGAGCGCTTCAATATGAAGAATGTTAAGCATGTTAGTACACCTTTTGCTGGTCATATGAAGTTGAGCAAGAAGATGTATCCTAAAGCTAGGGAGGATAAAGAGAGCATGGACAAAGTTCCATATTCCTCCGTCGTCAGAAGTCTAATGTATTCAATGGTATGCACTAAACCTGATATTGCTCACGCAGTTGGTCTTGTCAGCAAATTTCTCGACAATGTGGGAAAAGAGAATTGGAAAGTTGTGAAGTGGATACCCATATATCTTAGCGGAAGCTAAGATGAATGCTTGTGTTTTGGAGCATCAAATCCAATCTTGAAGGTCTATACATATGTTGATATGGCAGGTGACCTTGATTACAAAAAATCCACTACTGGATATTTGTTTACTTTTTCAGGGGGAGCTATTTCATGGCAATCGAAGTTGCAGAAGTGTGTTGCACTATCTCCAACTAAAGCTTGAGTATATTGCAGCTACTGAAGCCGAAAAGGAGAATATATGGCTCAAGTGAATTCTTCAAGAGCTTGGTTTGCATGAGATGGAGTATATTGTTTATTGTGACAGCCAGAGTGCAATAGACTTGAGCAAAACCTCAATGTACTATGCAAAGGACAAAACACATTGACGTTAGATATCATTGGATTCGTAAGGAAGTGGAGAGTGAATCATTTCATGTCAAAAAGATCCATACAAGTGAAAATCCTCTAGATATGTTGACCAAGACGATGCCGAAACACAAGTTAGAGTTATGCAAAGAACTTGCCGGTATGAGCTCTCTCTAAACAAAATAAAGATGTTTCCTTCCAGTGAATAGGTCTGGAGGGGGAGATATATAGGGTGTATACCCATTATAGATAAATCAAAACGAAGTTGAGGTAGCACATGTTGAAAAAGAAATCGCTACAAGAGTTAGAAAAATGATAGATTTGGTGGTTGGAAAATCGGCAAGACTTGTAACCTTTTGAAATTTTCTACATTTGCTTATGTCATTTGACACGACCCAGGGGTACCCCCTAGATGTAACAAGGCGTATAAGACCCTGAGAGGCCTCATACAAGTCACTTAGCATATCATAACATAAAGTAATAAAAATGAGCGGAAATCTAACATCATTGTCTCAAACCATCTAAACATGAAGAATAAAATCTTGGGACACAACTCATACAATAGTCCAAGACTTAAAAGAAAAGCATAAAAGAAATTGGTGATCACATCAGTTTGTCACTCCCCGAGGCTACCCCCTTGACGTAAACACAGGACTTAGGATCATGAGTGACTCCAAGCTAACCTCAAGCATATCATAAGCATACTAAAATAATTTGAATAAATGATACTATGCGGAAGCTAAAAACAATGATCACTAAAAGTGGGGAATACCCAACTAGTGTGAATATAAGAAATGTACTAAGAGTTTAATAACAACTGAAAGATCAAACTCAAGTCTAAGGGTAAATCTAATACTTTGTCTGAAATAAACCTCTAACTGACTAGAGATGCTGGGACATGCCCTTAGCTAACTCTAGCAAAACTGAAACTAAAACAAAGAAAGACTGAATAGAAAACATGCCACTCGTCCTTGAAGAATGAGGACTCACCACTGATATTGTTGAACTAGATATCGGGAATCGATCTATGCGTGATTTGAATGTTGAGGACCTGAACCTACACCATGAGAAGATGTAGCGCAGAGTATGCGTCAGTACTTGAAAGGTAGTGAGCATGCAGGATAGGATAAAACTGAATAATTAATGAGTCATGGATTTGGACTCATTTAGGGATTAGTTGACATAGATTTAGTGTCCTCAAATGCTTAATTTGTTCCAATAACTGATGTTAAATCCTTTATTTTCAGGTATATGGATTGAGGAACAAAACAAGGACACTAACAGGCAAAAAAGAACAAACAAGCTGAAGAAATGAAGAAGTACGAGCATGATGATCGCCAAGATAACTTGGCGGATCGCCAATTTACTCCTGGATCACCTAAATTTACAGAACACTGAGCCTGAAATAGGAGGAACCTCGGCGAGCTGCATTTCCATTCGGCGACTCACCGGCTGCATCAGCAAAGGACAATCATGTCACCGAAAGTACTGATGGAGACCCAGGTAAATGAAGATTGGTGAGTTAAAAGACAAGAGGGCGCATTGTGGGATGGAACGGCGATCCCGATCTAGATCGCCTAAAATTATAGTGGTTGGAGAAGGAAAATGTGAAGAAAGAAGGCGAGACGAAGGGATGATAGGTGAGTCATCGAATGGTCGGCAATGCCTGACTTACCTCACCGATTGGCCCCAAAAAGCCATACCTCATATTAGAATAAATTGATTTTTAGAAGAGAGAGAAAGTATTCAGAAATTGTGAGGAACAAAGGAAAGAGAGCAAAAACACTTATGTTGTTGATTTTGAGTAATTTTTGCAATATTTTCAATTGGGTATTGTAATAGCATAAGAGATTCTTCATAGTAAAGTTCTGATTTTCAAATACCCAGCTATGGAGTTTGTAGCAGATATCAAATTTCGTCTTTTTACGATGATTGGCTAAAACCCCAATCTTGGGGGTTTGACAATGTAACCAATTGTTGTGTTTGATTTAATGGGTAGCTAGTAATTATTGATTTTCGGTGTTAATTTGAAGTGGGTCTAAGTTATTACCATGGTTTATATTCCTATATAGTGTACATATTGCAATGTACCTCAGGGTTTTACGCTTGCTTGAGAAAGAAGTGTAGAGCTAAGGTAGTAAGTTGGCATCCTTAGCTAGTGGGTCTTGACGGTTTCAGCTTGAGAAAGTGAAATCCAAGCTTCATCATTGTATCTAGCTGGAGAGAGTTTTACGCTTGCTTGAGAAAGAAGTGTAGAGCTAAGGTAGTAAGTTGGCATCCTTAGCTAGTGGGTCTTGACGGTTTCAGCTTGAGAAAGTGAAATCCAAGCTTCATCCTTGTATCTAGCTGGAGAGAGTAGATTTGATAAGATTGTGGGCTGGTCTTGTTATGGTATACATTGAGGTTCGAAAGAACTCAGTGGAAATAAGGTATTTGTTCGAAAGAAAGGTGCTTTAGTTAAACCCCATTCTACCCATAACAAATTAACAAGGTTGGTTAGTAATTTGCATCCCGTTAAGTTGAATTTAACAGTTGGTTAGTCAATCCCCCAAGTATTGTCTCCGTATTTAATTGTCTCGTGTTGATTGTTGAAGTGGTTTGGTAGTCTAAAAATTGTTCGTGTGGATTAGTGACAATGTCTTTGAGTTTAGCTTATAGATTCATAAACATTGTGTTTGTTCAGATGCAAAGGTCACCGTCATAATTTCAAGAATAAATTGATTTTTAGAAGAGAGAGAAAGTATTCAGAAATTGTGAGGAACAAAGGAAAGAGAGCAAAAACACTTATGTTGTTGATTTTGAGTAATTTTTGCAATATTTTCAATTGGGTATTGTAATAGCATAAGAGATTCTTCATAGTAAAGTTCTGATTTTCAAATACCCAGCTATGGAGTTTGTAGCAGATATCAAATTTCGTCTTTTTACGATGATTGGCTAAAACCCCAATCTTGGGGGTTTGACAATGTAACCAATTGTTGTGTTTGATTTAATGGGTGCTAGTAATTATTGATTTTCGGTGTTAATTTGAAGTGGGTCTAAGTTATTACCATGGTTTATATTCCTATATAGTGTACATATTGCAATGTACCTCAGGGTTTTACGCTTGCTTGAGAAAGAAGTGTAGAGCTAAGGTAGTAAGTTGGCATCCTTAGCTAGTGGGTCTTGACGGTTTCAGCTTGAGAAAGTGAAATCCAAGCTTCATCATTGTATCTAGCTGGAGAGAGTTTTACGCTTGCTTGAGAAAGAAGTGTAGAGCTAAGGTAGTAAGTTGGCATCCTTAGCTAGTGGGTCTTGACGGTTTCAGCTTGAGAAAGTGAAATCCAAGCTTCATCATTGTATCTAGCTGGAGAGAGTTTTACGCTTGCTTGAGAAAGAAGTGTAGAGCTAAGGTAGTAAGTTGGCATCCTTAGCTAGTGGGTCTTGACGGTTTCAGCTTGAGAAAGTGAAATCCAAGCTTCATCATTGTATCTAGCTGGAGAGAGTTTTACGCTTGCTTGAGAAAGAAGTGTAGAGCTAAGGTAGTAAGTTGGCATCCTTAGCTAGTGGGTCTTGACGGTTTCAGCTTGAGAAAGTGAAATCCAAGCTTCATCATTGTATCTAGCTGGAGAGAGTTTTACGCTTGCTTGAGAAAGAAGTGTAGAGCTAAGGTAGTAAGTTGGCATCCTTAGCTAGTGGGTCTTGACGGTTTCAGCTTGAGAAAGTGAAATCCAAGCTTCATCATTGTATCTAGCTGGAGAGAGTTTTACGCTTGCTTGAGAAAGAAGTGTAGAGCTAAGGTAGTAAGTTGGCATCCTTAGCTAGTGGGTCTTGACGGTTTCAGCTTGAGAAAGTGAAATCCAAGCTTCATCCTTGTATCTAGCTGGAGAGAGTAGATTTGATAAGATTGTGGGCTGGTCTTGTTATGGTATACATTGAGGTTCGAAAGAACTCAGTGGAAATAAGGTATTTGTTCGAAAGAAAGGTGCTTTAGTTAAACCCCATTCTACCCATAACAAATTAACAAGGTTGGTTAGTAATTTGCATCCCGTTAAGTTGAATTTAACAGTTGGTTAGTCAATCCCCCAAGTATTGTCTCCGTATTTAATTGTCTCGTGTTGATTGTTGAAGTGGTTTGGTAGTCTAAAAATTGTTCGTGTGGATTAGTGACAATGTCTTTGAGTTTAGCTTATAGATTCATAAACATTGTGTTTGTTCAGATGCAAAGGTCACCGTCATAATTTCATATTTGAATTCAAAGAAAGCTACTCTCTGTGGGATCGACCCCAACTCATTTAGTTGGGTTTATACTGACTTACGATCGTTGACACTTAGAACTGGATGAAGTGTCTTTGAAACGTGAATCAATAATATATACATAACTGAACAAAGCAATAAGAGCAATGATATAATCTGAACATAATGTAAATACTAAAATATACTGAATATGAAGCTAATTGAATGCAATGACTAAGTACATAACATGCTGAGACTGAATACTGGACTATAACTGGTAACCTGGTCAATGCACTAGAGTCTGACTGTGGGAGCTACTATTCACCGACATAAAACCACGAGAGTTATCTATGGAGTCTGATGTATACGCCCCATCAAGAGGACCCAATATACCTTGCCAGGGGTATAAGGCATAACTGGCGTGATCACTAAATATTATGCCCACAGAGGGGACTTAACCTATGGGGGCACATAGTTCTGGGACTATGAGGGTGACTGACCCTAGTCCACTGGGTGTTAAGCCTACTCCCAACTGAATATGTAAGTAACACATTATAACTGAATTTTTGTAATACTTAGATGCAAAGGTCACCGTCATAATTTCATATTTGAATTCAAAGAAAGCTACTCTCTGTGGGATCGACCCCAACTCATTTAGTTGGGTTTATACTGACTTACGATCGTTGACACTTAGAACTGGATGAAGTGTCTTTGAAACGTGAATCAATAATATATACATAACTGAACAAAGCAATAAGAGCAATGATATAATCTGAACATAATGTAAATACTAAAATATACCGAATATGAAGCTAATTGAATGCAATGACTAAGTACATAACATGCTGAGACTGAATACTGGACTATAACTGGTAACCTGGTCAATGCACTAGAGTCTGACTGTGGGAGCTACTATTCACCGACATAAAACCACGAGAGTTATCTATGGAGTCTGATGTATACGCCCCATCAAGAGGACCCAATATACCTTGCCAGGGGTATAAGGCATATAAGAGCAATGATATAATCTGAACATAATGTAAATACTAAAATATACTGAATATGAAGCTAATTGAATGCAATGACTAAGTACATAACATGCTGAGACTGAATACTGGACTATAACTGGTAACCTGGTCAATGCACTAGAGTCTGACTGTGGGAGCTACTATTCACCGACATAAAACCACGAGAGTTATCTATGGAGTCTGATGTATACGCCCCATCAAGAGGACCCAATATACCTTGCCAGGGGTATAAGGCATAACTGGCGTGATCACTAAATATTATGCCCACAGAGGGGACTTAACCTATGGGGGCACATAGTTCTGGGACTATGAGGGTGACTGACCCTAGTCCACTGGGTGTTAAGCCTACTCCCAACTGAATATGTAAGTAACACATTATAACTGAATTTTTGTAATACTTAATAGCTCAAAATACTGACATGTTAACTGAAAATGCAACATTAATGTACTGATAATGAAACAATCTTAACTGGAGCATGTATATCTGAATAAACTGACCAAGCAAGTGTAATTCATGAACTAAATGAATCTACACAACTAGGGTTCTGACTTTCATGCAAGAAGCTAAGCAACAGTTACTCAAAAACAGGATATTCTGATTAGGATTAGTCTAACAGCTGAATCACAACACTTTTCTAAAATTCAAGAAACCCTAGGTCTAAACACGATATAGAGAATCAAGAATCTGACTGAATTCTAGGGACCTAATGGGTGAAAGGAACCCACTAGTGAAATCCCAAATACCTGGTGACAAAATTCACAGAGAAATCTTTCGATTTCGGGGATGGAACTGAAGAAAACTTGTTGCATTCTTGGAGAGGACTTGGTCTATTGCTTCTTCCCTTTTTTGCTCTAGTTTGATGATTCTATAGTAAATAAAGGTTTTGGTTATGTTCTAACTAGGTTATTAGGCTTAATCTAAGTAAAACGACGTAGTTTAGGGGTTAAACGACCTGGTTTAGGTGTCCAACGCATAGGGGAAAGGACCAAAACGACCCTAACTTAATTCTGGTGAAACCCATCCACGGAGGGAATGACGGTCCGTCGTTTGACCTACCGGCCATCGTATAAGTTCGTCGTTCATGATCTGCCCAACAGGGCTTCACTAAAATGAGCATAACTTTTTACTCAGAGATAGGATTTTAGCTAACTTGGTGGCATTGGGAAGAGGATTAAATTATCTATCATTTGGTATGTCATGGGCCACCTAATTCATTTTGTGTTAAGGGTTATGACCATTTGAAGTTGACCTAACAGACAATTCCCTTCAATTGGTTGATGACCCTCACCTATGGTCTGTAGGTCCAACCACGGACCGTATTGGTCGACTGTAGGTGGGATCAGAGACTATTAAGACTTGGGCCTTAACAACAGAACCCCATCTACAGTCCGTGGGTGGTTCCATTGGTACTGGCACCAAATTTTCTTAAAACTAGAATTTTCTTCGTTTTGAAATCCGAGGTGTTACAACATCCTCGAATCCAATGAGGACTCACAAAATCTTCACTCCTTGATCAACAAAGAAGCTAGCCAGGAGTATGATAATCTATGTCGCCGGACCCTACATTTGATAAGAATGTAGGTAAAGTATGTGTTAGTTTAATCAAGTACTAAATATGATAGCTAGCATAAACAACATAAATATCTTGGTTAGTCAATATAAACCATAAGCATAATCATGCATATAAATCAATCATCACAATAAGAAAGGAATATTTCTCAAGCAACCTTACTAATCCTTAGTCAAGACTTGGGTCATTCGCCTCTAGTCAAGCTTACCACATGGAAGGCAATTCTAGCAACAATCCAAGTTCTTCATTCTTTACATCATAATCTCATTATTCATACTTACTTTTAAAGACATGGGGATTCGCCTCTTTGCCTAGCTTATAAAGGCTAATGGGTATTCGCCTTTTGCCTTACTTATTTTTAGATTGCGGGTACTCGCCTCCATAACATCTTCACATGATGCGGGTACTCGCCTCCACATCACTCATCATATAATCTGGGTACTCGCCTCCACGTTATTTCATAGGGATCATGGGTATTTGCATCCATGTCCATTCAACATCATAAGAACATGGGGACTCACCTCTTGTTCAATTCTAACGAATACGGGAATCGCCTCATATCCTTTCATAAGGAGGTCAAGGGTAATCGCCTCTAGCATCATCAATTACATAGTCTCTTAGTCTAGATTCATTTTAGGTGAGCAATCCTTTCTACCTAGAATCATTCATGTGAGAAAGCCTTTCACATCCATACATTTATAATTAGCAATTCATGTAGAAAGTATCCCTTCCACAACAATGATATCTATCACCAACAATTCCTATCATAAGCTTTACTCTCAAGCCCTATATTTCATGATCATCATCTAAGCATCATTCTCAAGCAATTCTATTCATAATTCATCAATCCTATAAGGATACATCTAAACCCACAAAGTTTCCCTTCATGGCATCTACCTAATTATCTCAGTTCTAGGTTAGAATCATAGGATAGACAAAGATACATGTGATTTCATTCTATAAACATGTAATTATACTAATTCTATCATAAAAAATCATAATCCACTCAATTGGATCCATAATCAATATAAAACCCATAACAGTTGAAGAAACCCTAGCTAGAATTGAAGAATTCTTCATCAAATTGGGGGAATTCTAGGGGACTCCGTGGACGGAAAATGTCCATGGATGAAGAGCTATCATACCTTGGTTACAATACCCTCAAAAGCTTGCAAATTGGAGCTTTGATCTTGACCTTGCTTCCTTTTCTTCCTTCATCTTCCAACTTCTAGAGAGAGAATATTTGAGAGGATTTTCTTTTGGGATTTGAGAGAATGAGTTGAATGAGGGGTTTCGGGGATTAAAAATGCTTATATAGGTGTCTTAGGTTTAGGTAAAATGACACCACTTAGTTCTAATTAAAACCGGAAAATACCCTTAAGTCCCTCAAATAACCGCCCAGTCACCAACCACGAGACCACGATCGACGGACCATCAATCGACTCACGGTCCATCCTGGTCGATCGTGGTTCCTCATCTGGGACTTGATATTTGGGCCTTGACCTACGGAACTTCGACCACGGTCCGTGGTCTAACCGACAGACCGTTGGTCAGGCCGTGGCTTGGAGATCCCAAATCGACCCAAGGTGGCCAATCCATGGATCCCTACCTACGGTCTGTGGGTTTGTCCATGAGCCGTGGTTGGCTGGTCGTGGATGGAACCTGCAATTTCCCTAAAATACTTCACTACTCCTTTTGGGATACGGGGTGTTACATTATCTCCCCCTTGGGATCTTTCATCCTCAAATGAGATTCTAAGCACATTTCTAGACAAAAAAAATCCAGACTAGCAGCCCATCATGTATGCAACACATCAAAATGCACACAACTAAGGAGGAAACATCAACTCCTAGTCAAATCTACTTTAATGCACCTTAAGGGGGTAGGAACTACATCTAACAACCCGAGAGCACCACCTAGTCGTAACACGGCGTACTTGACCCCTAAGGGGTCTTATACAAGCCCTTAGCATATCATGAACATTAAAGCATATGAAAATAGCGGAAAATTTAAAACTTTTCTTTACAATCGAAGACTTTATAAAATAAGAGAAACTATGACAATCTATAACATTAGACTTAAATCTCTTTTAATACAAACTTAGAGACACGACCCTTACATAAATCTATATACATAAAGTAAAGACATAAGTGGACAAGCTGGTTTTGTCCTCAAAACTATGAGGACTCCCCAAGTCTTCATTCCCAAGCTCCTTAGAAACCCATCTTCCATGTACAAGACACCACATCTCCAAACCCTACACTTTGTAGAAAATGTAGAAGAAGGGGTTAGCACAAAAAGTACTAAGTATGGAAGCCATGCATAAAAACCATTAAAACATGCTTAAAAGGGACATTTTGTTGAAGCCATGCTTTATGCACTATTCAACATCATCTTGAAAGAGTTGAAGAATCATAAGTCATAAACAACTCACATACAGTTCATCAAAGCACAAAGGGTAATAAACATCACCATAGGCATAGTCTCTAATCATAGTCATAGTGCACATATCATCTATTACAAGACACACCACTCATGCATAGTCAATATCAAGCCAATAACATCATAATAGAACAACAACATAAGTAACCCTAAAATCTACTTGTGTAATGCATAGATAGGGTCCATAGTCCTATCTACACTAAGTATCACCTTTAGGACTCCATGATCATATTTAACATAAGTTCATACCAACATAAGCCAATATCACATCCATACTCATTTCATAGTAAAGCCACTACTTTAGTAACCCCTAGGGAACACTTGTGCAACTCATAGCAACCATTCATTCAATATACATGCATGCATTCATGTCATAACAATATGTAAAGGAACCATCTACCACATCCTACCAAGTCTACTAGTGCAATGTATTAGTGAAGTCCCATACCCCCACTCCTACTTAGCAAACTTATCAAGAAGTTATAGAGTAGTTCATGCTCCATTCATTATATTATTATTTAGGGAAAAATAACCTTAACCGACATAGACCATGTGAGCTACATGGAATCCGGTGTTCTACTCCCACATCGAAAAGAGAGTATTCTACTTGCCAAGGTAGAACCATCATAATAGCTTCTAGGTGGATCCACTAGCTAATACCTATGTGGGCAAACATAGTAATGGAACAAGAAGATTGCTACTAGAAATCCAGACTTGCTAAACGTAGAAGGTTTCCATCTCATGAGACAACATATTTATTGGGAACCCGGACTTGCTAAACGTAGAAGGAACCTATTTGGAAAGCCGGACTTTATAAACGTAAAAGCTTCCATCTCATTTTCATATTTACTCGGTGCTAAGCACAATTCCCCTTTAAAGTAGTATTAATCCTTTACTAACAATTTAATTCAATAAGGAATGCATTAGGGACTCAACCCATCATTCATCATATAGCTCAAAGGTTTTAAAGATGAGAATAGCCTTTCATCATAGAACCAACAACATATGAGAATGTTCATTCATTTCATATTCATATAGTGTTTATGAGAATTACCTTTTATTCAACATATCAACACTACCATAATCATAACAAACATTCATACTCACATCCTAGCATACATAGTCATATCTTCATGGTCATGTATATTTCATGCATAATAGTATGTAAAGGTTCATATGAGAATTAGCCTTTCAATTGACACCATAAACATATCATTTTCATATTTTTGCATGGAGTGTGTGTGCATGATTGTCCTCACAATGGAACAACAACAACAACATTAACATCATAGATACCTCCCTTGTGAAGGGGGTCATAACATATACGTAGTATCCCAACTAATGCACAATTCACATATATTGCATTTAAGGATATTAGACCATGTAAATCACCTATCTAACATTCATACAATAGACAATGATACATTCATCATTCAAGTAGGTCATTCATGGCATGTGTAGAATCATATATCCATATAGGGGATTATGTGGGTAGGGTCCTTCCACAATAGCACCTCATACAATTCAACATATAGATCATACCATGTTCATAACATATCATTCATATTTATAATGTATCATACTTAGTCATAACTAGGGTTGTAGGGAAGAGGGACTTTGTTTCAACACTACAATTCATACTAACAATTAAGCATCTCCAGCATAAGTGGATCAAACCATTCATACAAAGCATACATAGTAAGTAAACATCTCCACCTCAAGTGGATCAACAAATCAATAGAAGACTACTTACCAATTGAAAATATTCATTCATAACCATCAAGGCTTTCTTCAAGATTCAACCCTATGTTCATGATATCCATACATCATATAGGATAACATCACAATTAAATACTTAATTACATGAAAACATACTAGATTCTCATCCTTCATTCATCATTCAAGACATACAAGGGTTCAGATTTGAGAAAGAAGTGAAATTATGAGTCTTGTGGAAATTTGTACAAAAACCATAACAATTACATGAATTCATCCACAAACATTCATATATAATCATAATTAACCATTATAGATCAATGGAATTGATTTTAGAAAGAGATCCACGAATTTGATTGAAAACCTAGAAATTGGGGATCTTTGAAAACTTTGTTGAAAGGGCTTCTTGGTGATAGCTAACCAAGAATAAAGGACTCCCATACCTTAGGTGTAGATTCCCATCAAAACCCCATGATAAATACTCCATGTTCAAGCCCTAGTTGATCTCCTTCTTTGTTCTTAAATGGAGGAACTTGTAGAGAGAGAAATATTTGAGAGGGAGGGAATTGGGTTTGATTTGGGTCTTTAAGTTATAATGGGTTCATGACTTAGTTTAGGGTCTTATTAACTATTTATAGGAGATTATTTAACCACTTAACCAACCCCCTAAGCACTTAATTAATTAACTAACTTAATTCCCAAACCCCAACTTAAAGGAAAAAGTACACAAAACTGGCAGAATCTACGGACCCCAACCTACGGACCGTCGTTTGATCTACCGTCCGTAGTTTAGGTCCGTCAATTGGACCTGGGAGTGATAGTGCTTCACTATTTCGGCCATTACTTTTTACTCCGAGATCGGAATTGGGAAAAATCGGTGGTGTTGGAAAGAGGACTCAGAAACCTTTCATTGGATAGGTAACGGCCCACCGAATTAGTTTTTAGCTATGATATATGACCATTTAAAGTTGACCCTCACTCCTAACTTAAAACTAAAAACTATTTTTGAGGGTCTTGGTTCTAAATGATTTCATGACTTAGCTTAAGGTCTTGCTAGCTTATAAAGGTGATTAATCAACTAGATACACAACCCCTTAAGCCCTCAGTCAATTAACTACTTAAGACTAGAAGGCTGGAAATTGTCAGCACCTACGGCCACCCACCCACGAACCGTAGGTGGAGTTACGGCCCGTGTTGTGCTCTCGTCGTTTGGTTCAGAGGCTCCCTTTTTGGGAGCCAAGCCTCCCAAGACTAAATCCCCACCTGCGACCTAGACCTACGGTCCTTAGACTAGTCTATTGGCCGTAGATGGGTCTCGTAGGTCCTGTTGTCTTTTGTTAGCTTTTGGGTAGATGTTGGGGTCCTCCTCAAGGACCCCATGGGTGGTCCTTGGGGAAGTCTTACCCGGACGTTTAACCCCTAAACATGGTGTTCTACATGTAGGAGTCACTTCTACGAGTTTTCACCATTAAACAACACTCCAAACTTCAACGACAAGACCCTTACAACTCACTAGTTCAAATGACTAGTTTCCGGACGTCATGGTCGTTTCTTGACGTTTGACCCCTAAAATCACCAAACTAACTTCAATAGGCTTCTTTAATCATTTAAACAAGTTTCCAACTATAAACCTAACATGTGCGGCTCTAGTTCAACCTACTAGATTTAGTCAAGCCTTAGTTAGGTCTTACTAGTTCGTACGGGGTGTTACAATATCCCCTCCTTGGGAACATTCGTCCCCAAATGACACTTAAAACATCTTAAGGAATCAAAACTCAAACTAGCAGCCCAACAAGCATGTAATCATCAAAGTGATGTACAACTCAAAAATACACCACACACACAATGAGCATCATTTCAAAAGAAAGAACTTTTACTCCAATTCCACATAGTCAATGCAAATGTAAAGAAGTAGGAACTACATCTATCAATCTATATGCATGACATTATCATGTTTAGTTATGTTCAAGGAGGAACTACCTTCTCCTAGTCATAACATACTCATACACCGTCATAAAGCTCATATGCAAGTTTCCATGTTCAATAGCCCTCTTTCAAGGAGGAACTTCTCAACTCCTCACTAAGACATGCTCATATCTTATTTTCATGAAGTACAATAGATCACTTATAACCAATGCACTACAACATGAGGGAAACAACTCATACAACTCATCTTTATTCAAAAACACAACTTTTTTTATGGAAATGCACAAAACCTCATTAATTCACATAAACATGGGAGGACTACCTCCTCCACTCTTTAGGCAAGTTTCCACTCATAAGGAGCTAACATTCCATTTCATAGAACACATTCAAGCATGTTCATGTAATTCACATCATACAACATGAGAGAATAGGACTACCTCTACGAACTCAATATGCATGCAACTTAGACATATTCCATTTCATTGGAGAAATTTCATTCTCCAACTCAAATGTACATGCTTATCATATCATCTTAGGCCAACTATGCCATTACTTCTCAAAAGCATATTTAAACCATTCACCTCATGAATCACATAGGTTTCTTACTCTAATTGCCTATTAACATAAGGAATGCAACTTAGACATATTCCATTTCATTGGAGAAATTTCATTCTCCAACTCAAATGTACATGCTTATCATATCATCTTAGGCCAACTATGCCATTACTTCTCAAAAGCATATTTAAACCATTCACCTCATGAATCACATAGGTTTCTTACTCTAATTGCCTATTAACATAAGGAACATGAGACATGAAAACTCATTTTTATCTCAAAACATGAATTCTCAAGAACATATTTATCATAAGGAAATCATGAGAACACCTAGGTCACACATGACTCCTAAAACATAACATAAGCCCATCTAGGAACTCTTGGTCTCAAGCCAGAATAGGAATGGAAGAAAGAGATGAGGATGTCGGGATTTCAACAAATCATGCTTTTTAAGCACACCATCCCCTCCTTAGGAGGAAGCCCTCACTACAACCCTCAAGAAAACCTTTTTTCCAAGCACTCCTAAAGACATAACCAAACTCACATCTTGCCATTTTTGCAAAAGTCTATGGTCCTCAACATCTAGCCATACCACCCTTATATGACACAATCAAACACCAAATCCATAATAGGAAGAAATTGTACCCAAATGTCATCCTACTCAACAAGGTGATAACTAGTACACACTCAAGGGCCCCATATTCTTCTAACCATCCGAGCCCTATCATCAATAAAAACACACCAAGTATGCAACCCATCCATACTAAGAGTCACATCAAGGCTTAACATGCCAAGTTTCACTAAGTCAACAAGAGTATTCCTAAGGGAACAAGGTAAGGGATATTCTTCACAAACCCCTTTTTTTCTAACTTTAAACCATTAACCGGGGTAAAATCCGAAAAAGGTTCTATTAACTCATCCGGAGAACTCTAAGCCTCATAGCCTCATAAGGCATCATACAAGATAAGGTAGTACCGGAAATCAACATAGCACTTACTCTCATATGAAATTACCACATACCGGTACCTTCATCCCAAAAATTCTTCCAAGTCAACCCTAGTAGCATCCTTTTCAAAGGCCGTTACTAGGATATCACTCAAGATCTCATATGAATCTACCACTCCGGGTCTAGATTGCTCCAATTCACTAAACCACATAAGGTGAGAATTCAAGCAAACCTATCTCATAACATCAAGGACACTCAATAACCTTACCATCTAAGCACATTATCCCGCATTGGGGTAAGCCTAAACTATCTCATTACACAACATGATTCTCAAACCAATGAGGATCTCACTCCTACCCTCTTTTAAAGGAGCTTAATCACTCAACATCTCTAGGTACCACTTAAGAATCACTATTCGTCAAAATCCAACACATCATAAAACTCATAAGGACTAAGTTGAGTTATACTAATCACTCACATATGGCCATAACTAAACCCATGAATATTAAGGACGACACAAAAAAAAAGTTCGCGATATTCTCTTTATCAAGTCACGAAAGACAAGTATTACTAAGATTACTCCTACAAGGTTCATCACCTTAGATAACTCCTTTATAAACTCTAGAGGATCTTCCTCTATCTTTGGCCCATGGAATTTCCGCAATTCAATAAAACATAAAACACATACCGGAACCCTTAAGATCCACTACCACTCACTCTTTGAGACTTACGGGTAGACATCCTTTCTTGGTTAAACCTTAGAGGAACTTAGAGGAGTTTTGACCAAGAAACCTTTCTCTTTTTCACTAAAGTTGGATCAAGACAACTCTAGACCATGTCAACCCTTATCACCACTTTTGCTGGGGTCTACCAACCAACTATGCCTAGGTATTATCTAAGCACCCTACTTAAGTGACCATGCTTAAGATCAATCTTAAAATACAACAACTAACCCTTTGAAGTTGGTCAACACTTATACTTCTTATTCTTCACCTTAACTAGATGGTACATGCAACCCTCAAAGTCAACTTCAAAACACAACATAATCCCAACCTAGGGCATATAATTTCTTTTCCCATCTCCACTCTCGGATAGGCTCCTTTGGGAATCAACAATTTGACCATACGGGTTCTACCATCAACTAAACATAACCTCACAATTACCTTGCTAGGTAGGCACACTATCTCCCCCTTTGGAGTAAGCCTACACAAGTTCTTCTAACCAACACAAAGACAATTATGAAGCATTAATCACACAAAATACAACTTCACAATCTATTCCATCAAAGCTCACAAGTAACATACCATACTTGGCATTACAACCACTCGCTCCTTCTAGCAAGAACCCTTCAAGTGGTCCAACTTTAAACACCATAAGACAAGGAATAAGAGAGAGAGCTTATAGATCTATGGCACGACTTAGAGAATGAAGAAGTGAAACATTTCCTAAAACGTCTCATAGCCTCCTACTCATAGTTGTGGTGCACAACACAACCATGAATCGGACTCTAATCAACGCGGTGTGTTGGACTCCGAGGATCTATCAACCTAGTGCTCTGATACCAAGTTTGTCACGACCCAAGCCTAAGGCCTAGACGTGACATGGCGAATGAGGAACCCGAAGGAACCCCAAACAAGCCTCATAGCGTATCATTACACATCCTTGGTCGCGGAAGCAAATAAAAAGACCATAAGCGATAAGCATAATTAAGGGGGGAATCGGGACTAAGGGAGCAAGAGAAAAAAAAAGAAATGATATATAATTACCATAGATGAGTCAAGCTCAAGCATAAAACACAACTTGTCCAAC
>NW_006239068.1:279175-284354 GCF_000226075.1 Solanum tuberosum
TTTTTTTATGGAAATGCGCAAACCTCATTAATTCACATAAACATGGGAGGAACTACCTCCTCTACTTTTTAGGAAAGTTTCCACCACATAAGGAGCTAACATTCCATTTCATAAGAACACATTCAAGCATGTTCATTTAATTCACATCATCAAGTCAAGTATGCCATATTACACACAATGCACAACTTAGGAAAAAAAATCTCCATTTAAAACACACATCATACAACATGAGAGAATAGGACTACCTCTACGAACTCAATATGCATGCAACTTAGACATATTCCATTTCATTGGAGGAATTTCCTTCTCCAACTCAAATCATGCTTATCATATGATCTTAGGCCAATTATGCAATTACTTCTTAAAAGCACATTTAAACCATTCACCTCATGAATCACATAGGTTACTTACTCTAATTGCCTATCAACATGAGGGGCATGAAACATGAAAACTCATTTTTATCTCAAAACATGAATTCTCAAGAAAAATGCATATCATTGGGAAATCATGAGATCATATAAATCACACATGACTCCTAAACATAACATAAGCCCATCTAGGAACTCTTAGTCTCAAGCTAGAATAGGAATGGAACAAAGAGATGAGGATGTCAGGATTTCAACAAGTCATGCTTTCTAAGCACACCATCCCCTCCTTAGGAGGAAGCCCTCACTACCACCCTCATGAAAACTTCTTTCAAGCACTCCTAAAGACATAACCAAACTCACATTTTACCCTCTTTGCAAAAGTCTATGGCCCTCATCATCTAGAAATACCACCCTCATATGACACAATAAGTACCAAATCTAAAATAGGAAGAAATTGTGCTCAATTGTCATCTTACTCAAAAGGTGGTAACTAATACACACTCAAGAGTACCATATTCTTCTAACCATCTGAGCCCTATCATTAATAAATACACACCATGTATGCAACTCATACATACTAAGAGTCACATCAAGGTCTAACATGTCAAGTTCCACCAAGTCAACAAGAGTATTTCTTGGGAACAAGGTAAAGGGACATCTTCCATAAACCTTTTTTAGTATCTTTAAACCATTAACCGGGGTAAAATCTGAAAAAGGCTCTATTAATTCATCCAGAGAACTCTAAGTCTCATAGCCTCATAAGGCATCATACAAGATAAGGTAATACCGGGACTGAATATAGCACTTACTCTCACATGAAATTACCAACATACCGGTACCTTCATCCAAAAAGTATTCCAAGTCAACCTTAGTAGCATCCCTTTCTAAGGCCTTCACTAGGATATCACTCAAGGTCTCATATAAGTCTACCACTCCGGTTCTAAGTTGTTCAAACTCACTAAACCACATAAGGTGAGAATCCAAGCAAACCTATTTTATAAAAATCAAGGGTACTCAATGACCTTACCATCTAAGCACATTATCCCTCACTTGGGGTAAGCCTAAACACAAACTCTTTACAACATTCCTTCTTTCAATTCTAAGGTCGGAGCAAGTCATAACTAAACCTTCACACTCACCACACAAGATGATTCTAAGCCATAGAGTATTACACTTTAACCTCCTTCAAGGAGTCTACTCACTCAACAGCCCTAGGCACCACCTAAGCACTTCTATTCATCAAAATCCAACACATTATAAACTCATTAGGGCTAAGTTGGGTTATACCAATAACTACATATGGCCATAACTAAACCCATGAATACTAAAAACAACACAAAAGTTCACCATATCCTATTTATCAAGTCACAAAAGACAAGTATTACCGGAATTAGTCCTACAAGGTTCAGCACCTTAGATATCTCATCTATGGACTATAGAGGATCTTCCTCTACCCTTGACCCATAGAAATTCCAAAATTCAATAAAACATAAAACATATACCGGAACCCTTAAGATCCACTACCACTCTCTCTTTGAGACTTAGGGGTAGACATCCTTTATTGGTTAAACCTTAGGGGATACTTAGAAGAGTTTTGACCAAGAAACCTTTTTCTTTTTCACTAAAGTTGGATCAAGACAACTCTACACCATTTCAACCCTTATCATCACTTTTGGTGGGGTCTACCAACCAACTATGCCTAGGTATTATCTAAGCACCTTACTCAAATGACCATACTTAAGATCAATCTTAAAAGACAACTAACCCTTTGAAGTTGGTCAAAACCTACACTTCTTCTTCTTCACCCTAACTACGTGGTACATGCAACCCTCAAAATCAACTTTAAAACACATCATAATCCCAACCTATGGCATAGATTCTTCACCCTTCCACTCTCGGAAAGCTCATGTAGGGACTAGCAATTCGACCATACGAGTTCTACCATCAACTAAACATAACCTCACAATTACCTTGCTAGGTAGGCACACTATCCCCCCCCCCCTTTTGGATTAAGCCTACACAAGTCTTTCTAACCAACCTTTACTACACAAAGGCAACTACGAAGCCTTATTCACACTAAACACAATATATCACCTAAAAGTTCACAAGTCACATAGCCATAATTGGCATCACAACCAACCTTTATCCCTCACTCCTTCTAGCAAGATCCTTTCAAGTGGTCACAACCTAAAGACCATCGGATAAGGGATAAGAGAGAGAGCTTATAGATCTATGGCACAACTTAGAGAATGAAGAAGTGAAGTTTCCTAACGTCTTATAGCCTCTTTCACATAGATGTGTCACGACTCACACCGATGAACAAGACTCTACTAGACTTGGTTAGACACATCCTAAGACCATTCCATAACCTTATGCTCTGATACCAAGTTTGTCACGACCCGAGAGCACCACCTAGTCGTAACATGGCGTACTTGACCCCGAAGGGGTCTTATACAAGCCCTTAGCATATCATGAACATTAAAGCTTATGAAAATAGTGGATAATTTAAAACTTTTCTTTACAATTGAAGACTTTATAAAAAAAGAGAAACTATGACACTATGTCTCAACCCATCTATAACATTAGACTTAAATCTCTTTTAATACAAACTTAGAGACACGACCCTTACATAAATCTATATACATAAAGTAAAGACATAAGTGGACAAGCTGGTTTTGTCCTCAAAACTATGAGGACTCCCCAAGTCTTCATTCCCAAGCTCCTTATAAACCGTTTTTTCATGTACAAGACACCACATCTCCAAACCCTACGCTTTGTGAAAAATGTAGAAGAAGGGGTTAGCAAAAAAAGTACTAAGTATGGAAGCCATGCATAAAAACCATTAAAACATGCTTAAAAGGGACATTTTGTTGAAGCCATGCTTTATGCACTATTCAACATCATCTTGAAAGAGTTGAAGAATCATAAGTCATAAACAACTCACATACAGTTCAGCAAAGCACAAAGGGTAATAAACATCACCATAGGCATAGTCTCTAATCATAGTCATAGTGCACATATCATCTATTACAAGACACACCCACTCATGCATAGTCAATATCAAGCCAATAACATCATAATAGAACAACAACATAAGTAACCCTAAAATCTACTTGTGTAATGCATAGATAGGGTCCATAGTCCTATCTACACTAAGTATCACCTTTAGGACTCCATGATCATATTTAAACATAAGTTCATACCAACATAAGCCAATATCCCATCCATACTCATTTCATAGTAAAGCCACTACTTTAGTAACCCCTAGGGAACACTTGTGCAATGTGGGATTAGCATCCCAAAATACCAACCTCACAAAGCACTCTTATAGGGCTACTTTAGTCATGCACTCTATCCTTTAGACCTCATCATAAACAATAATCATAAGTAGAGAACCAATCATGTGTACCATTTGAATATAAAGACAAGTCGCTCATAGCAACCATTCATTCAATATACATGCATGCATTCATGTCATAACAATATGTAAAGGAACCATCTACCACATCCAACCAAGTCTACTAGTGCAATGTATTAGTGAAGTCGCATACCCCCACTCCTACTTAGCAAACCTACCAAGAAGTTATAGAGTAGTTCATGCCCCATTCATTATCTTATTATTTAGGTAAAAATAACCTTAACCGACATAGACAATGTGAGCTACATGGAATCCGGTGTTCTACTCCCGCACCGAAAAGAGAGTATTATACTTGCCAAGGTAGAACCATCATAATAACTTCTAGGTGGATTCACTAGCTAATACCTATGTGGGCAAACATAGTTATGGAAAAAGGATATTGCTACTAGAAATCCAGACTTGCTAAATGTAGAAGGTTTCCATCTCATGAGACAACATATATATTGGGAACCCAGACTTGCTAAACGTAGAAGGAACCCATATGGGAAGCCGAACTTGCTAAACGTAAAAGCTTCCATCTCATTTTCATGTTCACTCGGTGCTAAGAACAATTCCTCTTTAAAGTAGTATTAAGCCTTTACTTACAATTTAATCCAATAAGGAATGCATTAGGGACTCAACCCATCATTTATCATATAGCTCAAAGGTTTCAAAGATGAGAATAGTCTTTCATCATAGAACAAACAACATGTGAGAATGTTCATTCATTTCATATTCATATAGTGTTTATGAGAATTACCTTTTATTCAACATATCAACACTACCATAATCATAACATAACATTCATACTCACATCCTAGCATACATAGTCATATCTTCATGGTCATGTACATTTCATGCATAATAGTATGTAAAGGCACATATGAGAATTAGCCTTTCAATTGACACCATAGATATATCATATTCATATTTATGCATGGAGTGTGTGTGTGTGTGTGAATGATTGTCCTCACAATGGAACAACAACAACAACATTAACATCATAGATACCTCCCTTGTCAAGGGGGTCATAACATATACAAAGTATTCCAACTCATGCACAATTCACATATATTGCATTTAAGGATATTAGCCATGTAAATCACCTATCTAACATTCATACAATAGACAAGGATACATTCATCATTCAAGTAGGTCATTCATGGCATGTATAGAATCATATATCCATATAGGGGATTATGTGGGTAGGGTCCTTCCACAATATTGCCTCATACAATTCAACTTATAGACCATACCATGTTCATAACATATCATTCATATTCATAATGTATCATACTTAGTCATATCTAGGGTTGTAGGGAAGAGGGACCTTGTCTCAACACTACAATGCATCCTAACAAGTAAGCACCTCCACCATAAGTAGATCAAACCATTCATTCAAAGGATATATAAT
>NW_006239068.1:284430-287435 GCF_000226075.1 Solanum tuberosum
AAGTGGATCAACAATTCAATAGAAGGCTACTTACCAATTGAAAACCTTCATTTATAGCCATCAAGGCTTTCTTCAAGATTCAACCCCATTTTTTTGATATTAATACATCATATAGGATAACATCACAATTAAATACTTAATTACATGAAAACATAATAGATTCTCATCCTTCATTCATCATTCAAGACTTACTAGGGTTTAGATTTGAGAAAGAAGTGAAATCATGGGTCCTGTGGGAATTTGTTCAAAAACCATAACAATTACATGAATTCATCCACAAACATTCATATATAATCATAATTAACCATTATAGATCAATGGAATAGATTTTAGAAAAAGATACCCGAATTTGATTGAAAACCTAGAAATTGGGGATCTTTGAAAACTTTGTTGAAAGGGCTTCTTGGTGATAGCTAACCAAGAATAAAGGACTCCCATACCTTAGGTGTATATTCCCATCAAAACCCCATGAGAAGGACTCCATGTTCAAGCCCTAGTTGATCTCCTTCTTTGTTCTTCAATGGAGGAACTTGTAGAGAGAGAAATATTTGAGAGGGAGGGGAATTGGGTTTGATTTGGGTCTTTAAGTTATAATGGGTTCATGACTTAGTTTAGGGTCTTATTAACTATTTATAGGAGGTTATTTAACTACTTAACTGACCCCCTAAGCCCTTAATTAATTAACTAACTTAATTCCCAAACCCCCAACTTAAAGCTAAAAGTCACAAAACTTGTAGAATCTACGGACCCCAACCTACTGACCGTCGTTTGATCTACCGTTCGTAGTTTGGGTCCATCGATTGGACCTGGTACTGACAGTGCTTCACTATTTCGGCCATAACTTTTTACTCTGAGATCGGAATTGGGCAAACTCTATGGAGTTGGAAAGAGGACTCAGAGACCTTTCATTGGATAGGTAATGTCCCACCTAATTAGTTTTGAGCTATGAGATATGACCATTTAAGGTTGACCCTCACTCCTAACTTAAAACTAAAAACTGGTTTTAGGGGACTGTTTTGAGGGTCTTTGTTCTAAATGATTTCATGACTTAGTGTCACACCCCGAGCCTACACCCTGGACGTGGCCGGCACTCGCAGACCATTGCTGGCCCCCAAGCGAACCCTTGACCTAGCTTTCTTAACTCAACGGAAACCTAACTCAACAGAATAACTCAATGCAATGAAATGTCATAAAACAACCTAACTGATAAAATCTGGCCAAAAAGGCAACTCGAGTCTCAAAATAGAATATTTACATATAAACATAGATGAGAGACTCAATACTAACTGACTGACTATCTATGAAGCCTCTATAATACTGAGATGGATGTTAGGACAGACCCCGCAACATCCTAATAAAACAAAACTAGGAAAACTGAAATAACAGAGTCCTCCGGAATGCAAGGAGGCTCACCACTGACTCTGGAGTGCTCAACTGGACCAACGGTGTGCTGGATGATGATCCTAGGTACTTGCGTCTGCATCGTAATAATCTCAAGGTCTACTTGTGCAATGTATGAATGAAGTCCCATACCCCCATCCACACTAAGCAGAACTCCTCGAGGAACCATGTTCTTTCTACTGTGGGAGTTTCTCTAACCGACAGCCACCACTATAAGCCTAAGTAGTGCTACAGCGTCTTGCACACGCTGCCAGAACTGTCCTATACTTTGCCGTCATATAGAACGCTTTAACTTAGTGGATCCACTAGCTTAACTTTACATGATCATCTTAAAAGTATGACCCGTCAAATCCCATGTTTGGCTACATGGTTCTTATGGAGAGTTGAGTTAATATGAACTCGTGTCCCCAATCCGGTGCTCAAGACTACTCCCAAAAATACTTTAGCTCATAAGTGTTTTAAACACATCTTTCTTTGGTTTGAAATAATTGCTCAAACTACCCTCTTAAAAGAGGTAATTACTCTTTAAAACTTTTTCTAAAAAGAACATATCAAAACCATATTATAATATGATCGTTGATGAACTCGGGAAGTCATACTGCATAAACATTGATGGTATATCTAGATACCATACTGTTTAAACATTGATGACATACTCAATTGTCATACTAATCATGTTTTAGAAACTCTTTCGCAAAACTCGTCTTTTCTTAAAAGAGATAGTACTCAAACTGCTCAAAACTCTTTGGGAAATCTCAGTTTCCTCTCATCTTAAATGTGAAAACATTTATAAACTTCTTTGGGAATACTTAGTTCCCTAATAACTTTTGAGAAATGAACTGAACTCTTTACTCTTGGCTTAACTTGAAACTCTATACTCTTTACTTAACTTGAAACTTGAGCCTAAAAATGAAATTAAAACGCTCAATAAAGACTCTTGAAAAACCTTAAAGACTTGCTTTGACTTACTTCTTAACTTCTAAGCTTGACTCTAACTTCACTTGACTTTGATCCTAACTTTCCTCGAATTGAATTATGGATTCAAGGGTAATGATCTCATGTTTATGGATGAGTTCATGATGTTTAGATGTACCTTAGAGTGTTGCAAACAACTAGAAAATATAGGTACATTACCAAGGAACATGTATGAAAAAGTGGGGAAGGAATGGGAAAACTTGGCGTCCTTGGCGCTCTTGAGAGGCGACGGAGCGCCAGCCCTCAAACTTTAGAGGGGCCTGCTGGGCGCTCTGCTAGGCGCGCCGCCCCAAGGGCTGGACTTCAAAATCCCTTTTGGGGCGCGCTGGATGGCGCGACGCCCCAGCCCCTTTTCCCCGAAAATTCGACTTTTCTCCTCAATTTCTCCAACTATAAACCTTCTAAACTTCAAAGTTTCCAGCCCCAAACACTTAGAATCATAAATCCCCATACTATACTATAGATTCAACTCGGAATTTCAACCGGAAACATGAACCAAGACAACAAGAAACTTCAACAACACAACCAACAACTTCAACAAACACAACCAACAACTTCAACAACCACAACCAATCTTTTCTCGAAATTAAACAAGTTTAGCTTGTGGGGGAATGAACCAACCCAACACT
>NW_006239068.1:287715-293661 GCF_000226075.1 Solanum tuberosum
AAATAGGAGATCTACATATTCTCCTGCCAACTGCGCAACTTCCAAAGGGCATAGCTCACGCATACGAACTCGGAATCGAGCAAACTCAGCAGCGTTGGAAAGATCATTCCAAGGGATTTCCAAACATAACTGGAAATACACCTAACTCATCCTGAGCTAGGAGTTATGACTGTCTGAAGTTGACCAAAAACTCATTTTTTTCCATACTTGGCTATATTTCCAGATTTTTAATTCTTTCCAAAAATGACTATTTCCAATTCTAAGCTTCTTCATAGCTATTTCAAATCGCCAGATGTTACAATATATCCCCCTTGGGAACATTCGTCCTCGAATGAAATTACTCTTACTAAGCTACATTGTCAATCCTCTTGACTCCCTTCACGGGTGAAACTTTTGAATATACTCGGTCATCTACTTCGAACTCTAACGCCCTTCTCCTAACATCAGTGTAGGATTCTTGACGACTCTGTGCCATTTTCAACCTTTCTTATATCACTTTCACCTTCTCCATAGCTTGATGAACTAACTCTGGACCTATCAACCCTGCCTCACTAACTTCAAACCATCCAAAAGAGATCTACATCTCCTCCCATAAAGAGTTTCGTAAGGAGCCATTTGGATGCTAGAGTGGTAACTATTGTTTTAAGCAACTCCATGTAATCGGTCATCATCTCAATTATCCTTGAAACCAATCCCACAATCCACCTTGATACCTCAAAATACCATTTCCCCCTTGTTCAAAAGCCATCACTGCTTATGAACATTTTGCCTGTAATTCCAGCAAAATAGGGTCTGGATGCACCGCTACTAGTTCTGTTGGAAACTCTAACTCATAAGCCACTTTACCAACCCTTTACAAGATTTTGTAAGGGCCTACATATCTAGGACTGAACTTTCCTTTCTTGCCAAATCTCATCACCCCCTTCATGGGTGACACTTTCAAGAAAACCCAATCATCAACTTGGAACTCTAATTCCCTTACCCTTACATCTGCATAGGACTTCTGGCGACTCTAGGCTGTCTTAAGTCTATCTCTAATGAGTTGAACTTTCTCCATAGCATCATGAACTGAATCTGGCCCTATCAAGGTTGCTTCACCTACTTCATACCAACCAACTGGAGATCTACATCTACGCCCATACAATGCCTCATAAGGGGCCATCTGAATGTTGGAATGGTAACTATTATTGTAGGCGAACTCTATAAGAGGAAGGTTATCATCTCAACTACCCTTGAAATCGATCACGCAAGCTCTCAACATGTCCTCTAAGGTCTGAATAGTACGCTCTGCCCGTCTGTGGATGAAATGTTGTGCTAAGATTAACCTGAGTACCAAGACCCTTCTGAAATGACTTCTAGAAATGAGAGGTAAACTGAGCACCTATATCTGAGATGATAGACAAAGGAACCCCATGCAACCTGACTATCTCATTAATGTAAAGCTTGGTGTAGTCCTCTGCCGAATCTGTAGTCTTGACAGCCAAAAAGTGTGCTGACTTAGTAACTCTGTCAACAATCACCCAAATGGAGTCATGATGTTTGCAAGTACGAGGTAAACCTGTGATGAAGTCCATGTTGATCACTTCCCACTTCCAAGTAGGAATGTTGATCTCCAGAGTCATACCTCCTGGTTTCTGATGTTCTACCTTGACTTGCTGGCAATTGAGGCACTTAGCCACAAAATCTACTATATCCCTCTTCATGCCATTCCACCAAAAGACTTCCCGCAGATCATGGTACATCTCAATGGCACCTGGATGAATGGAATACCTGGAGTTATGGGCTTCTGGAAGGATCTGGTGTCTCAAGTTACCCACATTAGGAACACATAATCGACCATAACAACGAAGTACACCATCTCCCCCTTGGGATAAAACCTCAACTCTCTGCTGATAGACTGCACCCTTTAGTTGAAGTAGTATCGGATCATCGTCTTCAGACTGCACCATTTTGAACTGTTACACCGCCATCTGATATGCTCATCAGACGAACTCCTAAGGGAGCAAGCCTGTGAGCATCCTTTGCTAGCTCCTTTTTTTTTCCTCAACGTATGCTACACTACCCATAGATAGTCTGCTAAGAGCATCTGCTACTACATTGGCCTTACCATGATGGTAATACACATTCATATCTTAATCCTTGAGGAATTCAAGCCATCTCCTCTGGCGAAGATTCAACTCTTTCTGGGTGAACACCTACTGAAGGCTCTTATGGTCTGTGAACACATCTACATGGACACCATACAAGTAATGTCTCCAAATCTTAAGTGCAAACACCACTGCTGCTAGCTCGAGGTCATGAGTCAGATAGTTCTTCTCAATTACCTTAAGTTGTCTAGAAGCATAAGTTATAACCCTACTTCGATGCATCAACACACAACCTAGGCCAACTCTGGATGCATCACAATAGATAACATAACCGTCTAAACCCTCTGGTTGAGTCAAAACAAGAGTTGTAGTCAACCTAGTTTTCAGTTCTACGAAGCTTTTCTCACAATCATCTGACCACTGAAAGTTAACCTTTTCTGCGTCAACTTAGTCAATGGAGAGGCTATGGATGAAAATCCTTCCACGAACCTTCTATAATAACTAGCCAATCCCAAGAAATTTCTTATATATATAGGAGAGGTAGGTCTAGGACATTGTTTCAATGCTTCTATTTTCTGAGAATCCACTCGGATCCCTTCGCTAGACACAATGTGACCAAGGAAAGCAACGGATTGCAACCAAAACTCACATTTGCTAAACTTAGCGAATAACTGGCAATCCTTGAGAGTTTGCAGGACAACCCTCAAATGGTTCGCATGTTCTTCCTCATTCCTAGAGTAAATGAGGATATCATCAATAAAGACGATAACGAACAAGTCCAAATACTGCTTGAACACTTTGTTCATCAAGTCCATGAAAGTTGCAGGACCATTGGTTAGTCCAAATGACATAACTACAAATTCATAGTGACCATACTGAGTTCTGAAGGCTGTTTATGGAATGTCCCTATCTCTAACTCTAAGCTGATGATAATCGGATCTGAGGTCTATCTTGGAGAAATGACTATCACCCTGAAGTTGGTCAAACAAGTCATAAATCCTAGGGATGGGCTACTTATTCTTGATTGTGACCTTGTTCAACTGCCTATAGTCAATGGACATACTGAGAGAACCATTTTTCTTCTTCACGAACAAAACTGGCGCACCCCATGGGGAAATACTAGGTTTGATGAAGCCCTTATCTAGAAGGTCTTTCAACTGCTCTTTCAGCTCCTTAAGCTCAGCTGGAGCCATTCTATAAAGAGGAATAGAGATAGTTTGGGTATCTGGAAAGAGATCAATTCCAAAGTCAATTTTCCTTTCGGGAGGAACTCCGAGAAGATCTTCTGGGAACTCGTTGACTACTGGAACTAACTCAAGAGTTGGGGTTTCAGAGCTTGAATCCTTAACCCAAACTAGATGATAGAGATACCCCTTAGAAATCATATTTCTGGCCTTAAGGTAAGAAATGAATCAACCCATAGGTGCTAGGCTACTACCCTTCCATTCTAAGATTGGTTCATCTGGAAATTAAAAATGAACAATCCTAGTTCTACAATCGACAGAGGCATAACATGAATGTAACCAATCCATGCCTAGAATGACATCGAAGTTTACCATTTCTAACTCTACAAGATTTGCTGAGGTGACTTTCTGGGAGACTGTGACAGAGCAATTTTTGTATACTCGTCTAGCTATAACTGGGTCACCGACTGGAGTAGAGACTGAGAAGGGTTCTAAGAGAGTTTCTGGACTAACATTGAAGTTGACTACTATATAAGGAGTTACAAAGGAAAGAGTAGCCCTTGGATCTAACAAAGCATAAATATCTAAGTCAAAGACTAGTAACGTACCAGTACCTACATCCAGAGAATCTTCGTGATCCTGGCGAGCCTGAAGAGCATACAACCTGTTTTGGCGTTGACCACCACCTGTACCAAATGAGTTACCTTACTGAGTCGGGAGACATGCTGGTGCGGCTGAAGTTGTGGACTGAGCCCTACTATTATTACCCCCTTGACCCTGCTTAGAAGGACAATCTTTCAACCTGTGACCAGACTGACCACACCCAAAGCATTTTTCCTTTCCTGCAAGGCACTCGCCCGGATGGTTCTTACCACACTTTGGATAAGTTGGGTAGGTTCTGGTGCCTGAAATATTATCTTGAGTTTTAGATTTTAATGCCCAACCTTTCTGATCATTTCGGAACTTGGAGGATGGAACACTAGCTAATGAAGGTGTTGGAGCTGAAGACTTCTGTTGAAACTGCGAGCGATTCCCACCACCCGATTTCTGTTGAGAATAGTCATAGTTGCCTATCCTAG
Source organism: Solanum tuberosum (assembly GCF_000226075.1). Taxonomy (NCBI): domain Eukaryota; kingdom Viridiplantae; phylum Streptophyta; class Magnoliopsida; order Solanales; family Solanaceae; genus Solanum; species Solanum tuberosum. The sequence continues at coordinate 292,066 of NW_006239068.1, forward strand.
CCTTCTTATTCTCTGTAGCATGTTCCCTAAGATTATCACCCTCAACCTGTTGAGCATGAGTCATAAGCCTAGAGATGTTCATATCTTCCAGCAACATAGGATTTCTACACTCTGTTTTCACAAGGTCGGACACCCCATAAAGAAACTTGCTCATTTTAGCCCTGGAATCGGCTACCATATGAGGAGCATACCTGGAGAATTGGGTGAATTTGAGCCCATACTCTTGGACTGACATGGAACCCTACCTCAAATTCATAAACTCATGAGCTCTTGCCTCCCTCAACTCCCTTGGGAAGAACCTGTCCAAAAAGGTCTCACTAAAGCATTCCCAAGTGATAGGAGCTACATTTGTACCCATGCACTATTTCTACTATATATACCAGATGATAGGATGACAACTCTACCCTATCATTACATGTCACTTGCATCACTCCAAAGATCTTCTTGACCTCATCTATGAAGTTTGGGGGATTCTCACCAATCTGCGATCTAAGAACTCAGGCGGATTCATCCTAACGAAGTCACGAACCCTGGCTACCACTGATCCACCACCAACATTTACAGGAACTGGAACCTTCTGGTTGTTCTAATTAGTCACACTCTGAGACAAAAGTTGGATGGCGTTCCTGAATTCTGCATTCGAAACTTCCTGATCGGGGACTGGAGGAGCTGCGTTAGCATTTCTGGCATTCGCATTCCTTCCATAAGCTCTATGAGGAGGCAAGATCTGAAACGCATAACGTAGAGTTAGAATGAGGAATTAGATCATACCTTATGCACGATTAGATAAGGTGCACTTCACACCCATGAAAAGGACTCTACTTAGTGCGGCTTTCCAGACATCCAAGGACTCTTAAACCTAATGCTCTGATACCAAGTTTGTCACGCCCCGAGGCTACCCCCTGGACGCGGACACAGGACCTAGGATCACGAACGACCTCAAACTAACCCTACTGGCATATTATAAGCATACTAAAGTAAACTGAATCAATAAACACTATGCGGAAGCTAAATCATATGATAATCTGAAATGATGGGGAATACCCATATACTAAATCTGAATATAAGAATACTGAGATTTTGAATACTAATGAAAAATCAAACTCTAACACTAAAGCTGAAACTAACTATGTCTAAAATAAGCCTCTAAACTGACTAGAAGTGCTGGGACATGCCCCAGCTAAGTCTAGCAAAAATTGAAAACTAAAGACTAAAATGGAAAGATAACATGTCAACTATCCTCGAAGAATGAGGACTCACCATTGATGCTGCTGAACTGCACATCGAGAACCGATCTATGCGTGATCTGACTACTGAGGAACTGAACCTACATCACGAGAAGATGTAGCGCAGAGTATGCGTCAGTACTTGAAAGGTACTGAGCATGCAGGATAGAATAAAGTTGAACAATAACATAACTGAACAAGCAATAAAGCAATGATATAATCTGAAATTGATAAGGATACTGAAAATACTGAACATGGCTAAACTGAATGCATTGACCAAGTTTATAACATGCTGAGACTGAATACTAAACTATACTGATAACATGGTCAATGTAATAGAATTTGACGGAACTGTGGGAGCTACTAATAA
>NW_006239068.1:294135-298448 GCF_000226075.1 Solanum tuberosum
AATAACATAACTGAACAAGCAATAAAGCAATGATATAATCTGAAATTGATAAGGATACTGAAAATACTGAACATGGCTAAACTGAATGCATTGACCAAGTTTATAACATGCTGAGACTGAATACTGAACTATACTGATAACATGTTCAATGCAATAGAATATTACTGAACTGTAAGGGAGCTACTAATAAGCGACATAAAACCACATGAGCTAAATGTGGAGTCTGATGTATATGCCTTATCGAGAGGAACCAATATACCATGCCAGAGGTATAGAGGCATTCTGGCGTGATCACTAAAATGTAATGCCCAACAAATGGGACTTAACCTACGAGGCACATAGTTCTGGGACTTGAGGGTGACTGACCCTAGTCCACTCGGTATTAAGCTTCTCCCAATTGATTAAGTAATTAACATTTTATGACTGAAATGTTGTAATACTGGATAGCTCAAAATACTGACATGCTAACTGAAAATGCAGCATTAATATGTTGATAATGAAACATTTAAATTTGAGACATGTATAACTGAAATATCCAACCTAGCATGTGTAATTCATGAACTAAAAGAACTACATAGCTAGGGTTCTGAATTTATGAGAGGATCTATGCAAAAACAACGCAAAAATCATGATAATCTGATTAGGAACATTAAAGTAACTAATTCATAATAGTCTACTGAAATTCTAGAAACCCTAGGTCTAGATAATCTGAAGGGAATCAAGAATCTGACTGAAATCTAGGGACCTAATGGGCGAAAGAAACCCACTAGTGAAATCCCACATACCTGGTGACGAATTCCACGAGAAATCTTTCGATTTCGGGGCTGAAATTGATGAAAACTTGTTGCGTTCTTGGACTAGGGTTTGGTTGACTCTTTCTCCTTCTGTGTTCTAATTTTTCTATGTTTTTGGTGGATGATTTGCTTAGGATAGATTCTACTTAAGTTACTAGGCTAAAACTGATCAAAACTACATAGTTTAGGGTTTAAATGATGTAGTTTAGGGTGACAACGCATAACGAAAAGACCAGAAGACCCCTAACTTAACTGTTGTCGGGGGGCCACCGACGGACCATCGATCAACTGACGGCCCGTACTAGTCAACCGTCGGTCGGCGACTGGGAGGTGAAATCTGGGGTCCGACCTACGACCCTGAACCACGGACCGTGGGTCCCTCTGCGGTCCGTGAGTGGTGCCCGTCGGTGTCACCTGCAACTCCTGAAACCTACATTTTGGTAGTTCTAGCATACGAGGTGTTACATCTACTTATGAAAACTAAGTTGCCCACTACCGTTTGGGGTCATGCTATCTTACATGCAAAATCACTTGTTCATCTCAGACCGACTCATTATAATAAATGTTCTCCGTCGCAATTGGTGTTTGGTCATGAATCAAATATTGCTCATCTACGAATTTTCGGATGTGTTGTATATGTGCCAATAGCACCACCTCAGCGCACTAAGAGGGACCCCCAAAGAAGGTTAGGCACATATGTTGGGTTTGATTCACCCTCCATAATTCGCTACCTTGAACCATTGACGGGAGATTTATTCACTACAAGATTTGCAGATTGTCAATTTGATGAAACAACTATTCCGTAATTAGGGGAGAGAAAAAGGAACTTAAAAGTGAAATTGCATGGAAAATCTCATCATTATCTCATTTTGATCCACGTTCCCCTATACGTGAACAGGAGGTCCGGAAGATCATCCATTTGTAGAATATAGCAAATTAAATGTCAGACGCATTTACTGATTTGAAAAGGATAACTAAGTTGCATATTCCTGCAGAAAATGTGCCTATCTGATTGATGTTTCAACAGGACCATCTAATAGTGTCATACCTTATGAATATCATACACGCCTGAAGCGTGGAAGACCATTGGGTTCAAAGCATTAAAAATCCTAGAAAAAGAAGTATGAAAAATGACACTATAAAAGAATCCCACGAAAACATTCAAGATCTAATTAATCATGATATTTTTGAAGAAATCAATGACCTCGAGTCTCAAGTGAATGAAGAACTATCAATAAGTTCTTCAGATAATGGGATAAAGCTGAATCGATCAAAAATTATGGTGGATAATGTTTTTGCTTACAACATTGCACTCAATATTATGCAAGACAATGAGGATCTTGAACCTCTCTGTCTGTCGAAGAATGTTGACGAAGATGTGATTGGCCAAAATGGCAAGAGGCAATTCAATTAGAATTAGACTCACTTGCTAAACGTGAGGTTTTTGGACCTGTAGTTTAAACCCCAAATGGTGTAAAACCGGTTGGCTATAAATGGGTTTTTGTGCGAAAGCGAAATGAGAGAAATGAAATTGTAAGGAACAAGGCACGCCTTGTTGCACAAGGATTCTCTCAAAGACCCAGCATCGACTATGAAAAAACATATTCACCCATTATGGATACAATAACTTTTCGATACCTCATCGGTTTAGTTGTACATGAAAATCTTAATATACATCTAATGGATGTGGTTACAGCTTATCTTTATGGTTCACTTGATAATGAAATTTATATGAAAAATCCAGAAGGACTTAAAATGCATGAAGCATATAGTTCAAAATCTCGGGAAATGTTCTCAATCAGATTACAAAGGTCATTGTATGGTTTGAAGCAACCAGGGTGTATAGTATAATCGCTTTAGTGAGTACTTGATAAATAAAGGTTATATAAATGATGTCATTTGTCCATGTATTTTTATTAAGAAAACGGCATCAGAATTCGTTATACTTGCCATTTATGTTGATGACATAAATCTCATTGGAACCCTAAAGAAGTTCAAAAGGCAATTGAATATCTAAAGAAAGAATTTGAGATGAAAGATCTTGGAAAGACAAAATTTTGTCCTGATCTACCACTTGAACATTTAGCAAACAGAGTCTTCATCCATCAATCTGCCTATACTAAGAAAAATTTAAAACGATTTTACACAAAGCACATCCATTAAGTACTTCGATGGTTGTTCGATCACTTGAAGTGAGTAAAGATTTGTTTCGACCTCAAGAAGAGAATGAGGAACGTCTTGGTCCTGAGATACCTTATCTTAGTGCAGTTGGTGCACTTATGTATCTTGCTAATGCTACGAGACCTGGCATAGCATTTTCTATTAATTTATTAGAAAGATATAGTTCTTCCCCTACACGAAAACATTGGAATGGAGTTAAAGATATATTGCAATATCTAAAGGGGACTAGTGATATGTGTCTGTTTTATCCTAACAAAGATAGTGCAGATCTTGTTGGTCATGCAGATGTAGGTTATTTATCTGACTCACATAAAGCTTGATCTCAAGCAGGCTATTTGTTCACATATGGAGGTACTACTATATCATGGTGATCTACGAAGCAATCCATTGTCGCTACTTCTTCAAATCATGCTGAGATAATAGCTATTCATGAAGCAAGTAGAGAATGTGTATGGTTGAGATCAGTAACACATTTCATCAAAGAAAGATATGATTTGAAGTGTGATGTCAAGATACCCACAGTGCTCTTTGAAGACAATGCTACATGCATAGATCAATTAAGAGGAGGCTTCATAAAAGGTGATAGAACTAAGCACATTTCACCAAAATTATTCTTCACAGATGATCTCCAGAAGAATGGTGATATTGATGTACAATAAATTCGTTCAAGTGATAATCCAGCAGGATTATTCACCGAATCTTTACCAGCCTCAATTCTTGAGAAGATGGTACACAAAATTGAAATGCGAAGACTTAACAATATAAATTGTGGTCTTCATCAGGGGGAGTAGGATAAGCGTAGTACTCTTTTTTCCTTAGTATAGGTTTTGTCCCATTGGATTTTCCTAGCAAGATTTTTAATGAAGCAGCACTCAAATGCGTATTTAAAGATATATGTACTCCTTTTCCTTCACTAAGGTTTCTTTAGTTAGATCTTATTTGGACATCCAAGGAGGGGTGTTTGGAAATTGTGGATAGTGTATGGAGTTGCCCATTAAGTATGTGGTATTAGTGCACGAACTTGTGCAAGGTAAATGGATAGCTTGTGTATGCCATTGTTTGCCACATCCATATGGGATATACAGTTTCTCTGCTCTCTTTCTTATTATAAAGCTTAGTTAGTTACTTTTCATAACACATTTGTAGTTATCGCCATTTACTGAATTCAATAGTCCTTCATTGTTGCTTCATTTCTTGGCAATTTAACACACCTTACGCATAACAATTAACGAAGGGGTGGACGCATAATACGAATGAAAAGAAGTTTAACATTGCTGGATAAATGAACAGCCATATTTGAAAAAAGGTTCAGTTTATCCAATAAACATACCCTTCGGG
>NW_006239068.1:299120-315731 GCF_000226075.1 Solanum tuberosum
GGGAGGGGGAGGGGGTGGGGGTGGGGGTGGAATATATAAAGTTGGTGCATTCACTCAACTAACTTGAAAATGAACTCTACTAGGAGCCACGGAAATGTTGCAATACACTATACCTGCACTGCTTATAGGCATGACCTACGTGCCCCTCTACAGGTCTATATTTCAAATTCATCTTGTTTCCCAGTTGTAGGAACATTGAGTACACACTGCTTACATGCGTGACCTTGAAACTGAAGACGTAGAAGAAGGTGCACTCTGCAGCACAAGGAATGATATACCAATCAGTAATGATTTTAACATATGCACAGAACAATATGACAAGCAATCTGAGTTAAAATGAATGCAACTAACAGCAGTCAGCGGCAATGTTTTGTCCCAGATTGACCACATATCGATGATGTTGACAGATAGGGACAGTGCAACAATTACATCATCATGTCCTTTCCCTAGTTCATTATCCCTTCAAAACATGACTTAACAGCCCCTTTTTTTGTTTGGTTTGGCAACAGTGGAAGCTCAGAACTGGTGACTACTAACTAGCTATTGATACTTACGGTAATCAATTATTGAAATTTCAACTGTATATGCATATTGATTATCAAAATTAATAGACAGAATGAACAAATTTGAAGCAAAGATACAGTGAACAGCTTGAAAGATCTTAAAATGCATAATGGTAATGAGTCAAGTTCTTACCAAGGGGATGCCCTTTGTTGCTCTCTCTTCCAAGAACCTTGAGGGCTTGAAGAAATTACCATATAGTTCTGACCACTTCTTAAGACTTCTATAGATATATCCAGCACCAACAGTGTCAGCCCAGAAAACAATACCACCTCTGCCAAAAACAGCATCATTGTCAAAATCATTTTGTAGATGTTTAAAATTTTAATAGAGATAATATTACCAGATACGAAATGTTAGGACAGGGTTTAAAATACAAGGTCATGATTTCTCATCCTTAGGTTTCGGGAGTTGAGGAAATATAGTGGTAGCTGTTTTAGTTTAAGACTCTTCCCAATCCTTCCGTTCTTTCCACTCTACCTCCTTTTCCTTTTCCTTTTCTTTCTGAGTAATTATCTTCATGTCTTTTGGTTAATAGTTCTATCTTAAGGATGCACAAGCCCTCGCATCCTATTGAAAGCTTTCTAAAGATTTCATGTTTAGCTCCCATTGTCCACACATCTGAATCAGTAGTAATTCGCCCATGAAAGCATGACCCACCCCACCTAACCCATTCTGGCCCGCCCATTTATTAATTCATTCCATTTTGACTTGCTCAATTCAGCAATCTAAAAGTTGTGCTAATATAGCTAAAACTGACCCATGAGAAATCTAATCAAAATATTTGTAAGACGACTTTTTTTTTTGTTGATATGTTGTATATATCCATAATAAACAAAAATATTTATTAGGCACTTAAACAAAGTACAAAAAAATAAACAAAGAAACTAAAAATATAGTAAGAATTGTCGAGCTGGTTATGACACGTTTCTTAACCATTTCAGCCCAAGTAACTTTTGGAAGGATCATTGACCAACCCACTTGTTATCTCAGCTCATTTTGACCCCCCAAATTTTGCCCAACTCGCCCATTTAACATCCCTAGTAGTAACTAGTAATCACTTGGAACAAGTTTCAAGACATAATTTGACTTTAATATGGAGGGTGACTCTAATATGGAGGGTAACAAATTAGTGTTGATTTCCAGAAAAGCTTAGACAAACTAACCGGTAAGATGGAAAACTCATTCCAAGGACAGATGTGACATCAAGGTCAGAGGCTCGGACTACTATCCCTTCATCCAAAACACGACATGCCTCATTCACAACTGGAAAGAGTATCATCTCAACAATTTCTTGGTCAGTGACAGATATTGGCTGCGAGAAAATTCACAAAAAAGACAAACACTGTTATTCTCATTAAGTTAGAACTCAACAGGCCCCTTTGAACATATAGTCCGTTCCTGCATCTTTAAACCCATTTTACTTAGATAGAGATTTTTCCTTTGCAAGTGTTTTTCTTAGATAGAGATACCTTTCCTCCAGGCATTATGTTGGCGAGCTTTCTTGATTCCTCAATAATTGGAAGCACAGTAAAATCGGGTCTTGGCTTACTTCCCTTCTCATAAATATAGTAGCCTTTTCCGTTGTTTTTACCTGCAAAACCAGTATCAATGGTGAAAAGCAAGACAGTGAAGCAACAACACAAAAGATACAGACTTGCAACATTACCATTTCTACCACTTTTTATAAGAAGGTCGATCAACGGAGACTTAAAAGTGCGATCAGAAAAAGCTGAACGAAATTCTTTCCCTACAGCAACAGCCACTCCATATCCTGTTAAATCCTGAAGCCTGCAAGATGCTTAAGCAATTATTTTCATACCAAACTAACATAGCTATGGATAGGAGTACAAAGCATGCCATTTGAGCCAACAAACACCTTAATATAGCAACTAACAAAGAAGATGACTGTTTCCCTCTGCGTTCCTTACAAATAGCTATGGATAGGAGTACAAAGCATGCCATTTGAGCCAACAAACACCTTAATATAGCAACTAACAAAGAAGATGACTGTTTCCCTCTGCGTTCCTTACAAAATTTCTAAGCAAACAAATGCAGTATATTATAACAATCATCAAAGTCCAACTAAAATAAAGGGACAGGAGGCATGCACCTATTCAATTCTCAACCTATAATATATAACAGAAGACAACTGCTGCACTCTCTAATTTTTCTTGTGTACTGTGATCTTAGTTGCGCGGACTCTTCACTTTTGATGCCGCACCCATGTCGGATTCGTCAAAAATACACTACTTTTGGCGAATCCAACACGCACCCGTTGACATTTTTAAGAGTCCGAGCAACATAGACTGTGATAGCATGGGAAGAACCACTTGTTGACATGCCCAGCTTTTTTCAAAAAACTGTGCCGCCAGGACCAGCTTGTGTTTACCTAAACTAATTCCACTAGGTAACCGCTACCTCACCAGCATAGATGCTTGAACAGATGGAAAGAAATCACCTAGTGTTTTTTTCTCCGCTGGGATTTGAACTTGAGAGCCATGATTCTCAACCCACTTCTATGACCACCACCAGGCCACACTCTTGGGTGCTTTTAAATCAATCAGTAAAAGCCTCTTAACAAGTCAAGAAACATGGCACTCCCTTTTGATGTATAGAAAACTGAATCTGAACAATATTTTCACTGATATTTCTGTCTGTGGATGCATTTAGAAATTTGTATCATTGAAATATAATATTCCCTTCATTCCATGTTGTATGTTGGTGTTTGACTAAGTACAGAGTTTAAGAAAGAAAGAAGCCTTCTGACACATAAGCTATATGAATATTACCTACCAAAAATATCTTAAAATCTTGTGATATCCGTCATGCCACATCATTCTTATCAGAGCATGACATTAAAGGTAAGATGGGAATATGCATATTAAAGCATTTCCAAATATAGAAAGATGTCAATGAATTAAACAAACCAAAAGGATGGAGTGTTACATAGAATGGAACACAAGGACTAGTCATCTTAAAGCTGTTATAAGCTAAAGAAATGAAAAAGAATTGCATCAGCAGAGATCACCTACCCGGTTTCGTTTTGATATGTTTTATCTTGTATGAAATGAAAATGCAGCTACATATGATAATTTAGTAAGGAAGAGAATTACTGGAAGGGACCCATAGGGAGACCAAAGCTGGCAATTTGCGTGTCAATCCTGAAGACATCCACTCCTAGATTAACCAGAATATGTGCACCCTGGGAGTAGGGAAAGAAGGTTCTATTGACAGCAAATCCAGTACAATTTCCCACCACAACAGGTACTTTTTTAATTGCCTTTCCAACAGCCATAAGGTCAAGAATTGCTTGGGCAGATGTCTTCTCAGTTCGTACTATCTCCAGCAAAGGCATAATGTGAGCAGGACTGACCACAACAAAAACCAAGTTAGCAGTTGGAACAGGAAAAGATGCTGTTGTAGTAAATTGGTAACTGCCTGCATTTATATTCAAAGAATTGTTACATAACTTGAAGATTACCCTCTTCTAGCAGAATCATTACGTTGCTATTCATTTATCTGTATTCAGATAATAATATGCTTCCTAGATGTCAGTGTAATTTAGCTTTTACTTCTAAAAATCCCATCTTCCATCCACTAAGCGCAAAAGATAAAGAGGAATTGAAGTACAAGATACATGAAAAAAACCTTGTCCCTCGAAGCTAGTCTCACGAGCAAGTATTCAATATCAAATTTTTGTTTCACATTGTTGTATTTCTATTTTTGAAATTGCACGTTTACCCTTCTCTTTTAGTGGTCATATTTCCCATATTAGTCACAACTATACAAAACTTTGCCATGCATGACTTCATACCTGAAAAAGTGGGCCCCGATAATCCGATCCTTGGATGTGGTATTTTCTCCAATAATGTTGAGGTCAATAGTAGATGTGTTAGTTGCCAAAATACAATGTGGAGGGCATACCTTCTCAATCTCGCTAAATATTTTCTGTTTTAGTGGAACATTTTCAATAACAGCCTGCAAACAAGATGAGAGTGAGACCGCCAGAATTACAACAAATCAAGAATCAAAATTCTGATCATCCCCATTGTTGCAATAGTAGGTGTTAAATAGTTGTACTGTGTTCCCCACATTGGTAAATATGTATTATGTATCGTGTAAACTTTGTATATAAATCGGACTCAGTATAAGACAATTATTTTACGCATCTGAATGATATTTTGCATGAGTCTTCATTTCTTACATGGCATTAGAGCATTGGTGAGAAAATACCATGGTGCAATGTACATGCAAGCAATTTTCCGGTGGAATAAGTATGTGTTTGCTCAAAGTGCATTTTCTATCAGTATTGTGCAAAAACAACAACACAAGATTCCTCAGAACAAACCCCAGAAAACTGCTCTGACAGATCCACCGTCACGCATTCTCACGAGCCACCTGAAGCTACGGTGTCGGTGACATGTCAGACCATGCATTGGTGTGTGATCCTCTTTGACCTAAGCAGATTGGTAACTTGGAGATCTCCTAGCTGTCAGGACCAAAATATCCCTTTTTGGCTGATTTCTGATCACCCAAACCCTAATCTGTCGACTCCAGTCAGCTTTTCCAGCGAGTTTTCAGATTTTCCCAGCCACAGTCGTGTTTTCCAGCAGTCTTCCAGAAAAGCTATTGCTCATTGGAGCTCGGCTGAACTTTTGGAGCTCTCTTACTTAATTTCAGATTATCTTCGGGTGACTTTCTGGGCAACCTCTGTCAGCCATCAACTTTTCTGTCACTTTCTTCTCGGTTATATTTTGTGATTATTTGCTTAGAACTCTCATCAATTCAACCATGCCTTTTGGGATTGATGTGTTTAGTTCAAGATATATGAAAGTTGGAAAGTAAGTCCAATGATTACTTCAAAACCCTTAATGGGAAGTTCAAACTATTCAGCTTGAGCTTTCTCAATTGAATTGTGGTCACGGGTCAAGGTGTTCAAGATTACTTAATAAAAAAGGCTAGTGAGAGAAAAACAAAGGCTCGAGCACGGTGGGAGAATATTGACGCTCTACTATGTAGTCTCTTGTGGCAATCTATTGATGGCCTTGTTTCGTCCATTCCAAACATGTTGTTCGATTTGAGAAAAGGCTTGCACTTTATATACTAATGACATGTCTCATTTTTATGATGTGATATCTTGGATGCACTTAAAGAAACGGGAATCAGATACATCTACTTAATTGGGACAGGTATAGACAGTCACGACCTTATTTGAGAAGTTAATGCCAGTTACTGACTTATTGCTAGTGTTGACAAAAACAGGAGCAACGACAAAAGATGTTTCTAGTTCTTACACTTGTTGGACTTCCTAATGACCTTGATTCCTTGCGCAACTAGATTTTGGCTGGTCCTACAGTTTCTACATGAACTATTTTTCTGATTTCTCCTTTCTCCATCACCCGATCACAATGATCTCATCACCAACCATTGCCTCCTCTCTATTCTCGCATCTCAAACAATGAAAAATTGAACATCTCAGATTATGGAGAATCGACGGGGAGGAGGTCGATTTGCAAGATCTCAACTCAAGTTCGGTTAGTGTAATAAGCATGGGCACACTCCTGAAGTATGCTATTCTTTGCACGGTTGACCACCCAAAAATACTTATGTTTTATTTATCTGAAGAAAGATATAATGAATTCTTTTAAGTATTGAGCTAGTATGCAGACATCTCCACAAGTAGCCTCTATTGTTCAGACTAATACCTTTTTTGCTGATAATTTTGTTGCTTGTATTTCACACTCCAATACTCTTGAGGTCATGAACTCATCCCTTTTCTGATGATAAATCACTTTTTTCAAATATCAGCTATTCAAACTCTTCCCGTTGTTAATTTAGTCAATGGGTTCTAAGCAAAAACAAAAGAAAATGGACAAGCCAATCCCATATCCTCGGTCATTCTAAATTATATTTTTTTTACATTTTTGGATGTCCTTTAAGACTTGCATTTGTTAGCCATTTGATTCTACCCTCTTTTTAATGACCTTTTATTGTGTACATGTGTGTGTATGTATAGAGACTAATAATTATAAGCATGAATGAAAAATTACGATAAAGTGAAATATCAATTGTTTGTGTTGCCTCTTCAAAAGAGGCTCAGTGGCAAGGAAAAGTATGTATTAGAACCTTGATGACAACACTGAAGCACACATTAAGTGAGGCGAAGTGCTCAACATGTTTTGAGCTTTGCTTCAAGGCTTATGTACACCCTTGAAATCTCTGCATTAGATAGTTATACTGAGTGTCCCACTTTGGTAGATAGGTATTATGTATTCTGTAAAGTCTGTATATAAATAGGGCTCAATACTTTTATGTATTTGAATACTAATATTTTTCCTGAGTCTTTATTTCTCATACTAGGGTGTTCAAGAAGCCGCGTGAAGACAAATGAGAAAGAGGAAAAGATTATGAACATTTAACAGCAAAACATAAGTTCAGCAGCTCACCTCTATGACCATATCCACATCCTTAAAATCTGAATAATCTAGTGCACCTTTAACCATTGAAAGGGCTTTATCTGCTTTATCCTGTGGCAATTTCTTTCTAGCTACCAGTCCGCTGACATTTGCTGTAATATAAGATACATCCTCATAAGTTTCTACACATAAAGACCACTAAGGGACTGTCAAGAATAACAGGCATCATCGACTAAATGACTAGAGGTATGTAATTTTAACTGTCATAAAAAAGTGTAACGACAACCTTCAATAGCTTTCATCCCCTTCTGAAGAAACTCAGAATTAATTTCCTTAAGTATAACAATTGTGTTGCTAAGGGCAAGGGCTGTAGCTATGCCTGAACCCATTAAACCTCCACCTATTACAGCAACTTTCTTGACTGTCCTAGGTTTGAGGCCAATATCAGTGACATTAGGCACCTGGTCAGTTATGAAACCAAAGGTCATCACACAAGAAGAATAGAATGACTCAGAGGGAATGCAGACATCTAAGTACATATTTCAAAAAGTAAAAAGTTGGGAGGGGATCAAAAGCTATAAGAATACAAACTTAATGAAAATGGTATAAAATATAAACTAGTAACTGTACAAGTTCATTACATGAAACAGATCCACAGAATCTATGTAACCATAGGAAATTTTACTGATAACAAACTTTACACACATCAAGAAAACCCATTCCAACATCAAATCTCAAGAAGAATAAACCAAACTAAATCAGCAAAAGAAAAGGATCAACAAGCTATTGCTTAATCACATGTGTAATCATTCTTTATAGAGACTTTTTATGTAAGCAGATAGTTTTGTACGGCTAATGCATTAATCTCTTGAATATGGAATTACTGATACATAATTTTTTTTTAAATTGATAATCTGCAATCAAGAATCCAGTTTAATAATAAACAGTAGTTTCAAGAAAATGAGTCAAAGCTAAAGCAGCTAACTAGAGGATTGGTAAGACTTAGAGGGTGCATAAGTTGTAGTCATCCCAGTAATTTCCTATTCATTCTTGCCTGCTCAAATAAAGATGCCTACAAGGAACTCCAAGCTTCATGCAAAGCATCACAAATCACATAGTGTAGATTCATACCCTTCACGGTTCAGGATTACTGTACCATACCTTCGATGTTGCCCGTTGAGAAAAAAATATATGAACAAGACCCTTTGATGTATCTGACAATACAAGGTCCTTGAATACTTTAGCTTCCTGCAAAACATTCAAAAAGAGTTGTTATGCCATCTTGAGAGAAGGTGTTTACGACACAAAGATATTGTTGACTGGGAAAAAATACCTTGAGAACCCCATTATATCCTCCATGGATGATGCCTTCTTCAATTACCTCAATGCACGCCAAGTGCTGAGGCATATTCTTAGCTGTCTGTTTCACTTGTTCCCTAGCCACCTTCAGTATTTCATGCGCTTCTGAAAGGGAACCAATTTTGTCTGTCTTGTGAAGGGAACGCATCCAAGGCTTGCGCCTTTCTGCAATATCAAGTGCCCACTGTCTAGATACTTTTAACAACTCTGATGAAGGGACAACGGCATCAATGAGACCAAGCTTCTTCCCTTCCTCAGACATTATTGGTTTAGATGTCTGCGAAAATTGTTTGCAATATAAAGGCCATTTTGATGATTCACTTGATTGATTTACAAAATTTAAGTAAGAACAGAAACAATCTGATACATTGAGCACATATTGGAAACTAAATAGAGGTCATTGTCAGGATGAGCATATAAACTTTAGAACACAGAGATCAGCAAACGATCAGAAGTTGAACCATGCTTACATCTAAGAAGGACATTACATCATAATTTTGCTCCATTTTATTTAGGAGTTGTCATAACAAAGAGATCTCCAATCACAATATAGTGACAAGAATAACTGTAAACAGTTCTATTAACATGGTCCAACCAGGACATGCATTGATCCCCCCAACAGTTAATTTGGAAATGAATTGATAGATCAAATAAACTAGTCTGGGAATCTAACAGAGTTTAAAATCAGGGGAAAGAAAGTCACAAGTTCCAGTTTGTTTTACTGAAAAGAAGATAAATGACTTACCATCATAAGTTCAACAGCTTTAGACAACCCTATAAGCCTCGGAAGACGTTGTGTACCTTAAGAAGAAATATTTTCTCTATGCTTAGTTAGTAGGTAAAGGAAGAGAATTCTAAACCTACACTCAAGTGCGACAAGCATTATGTGGCAGAGTTACCTCCAAATCCAGGCATGACTCCAAGACTGAGCTCTGGCAACCCCAGTTGTGCTCGTGGTGCAGCAATTCGTGCATGGCATCCCTGCAAAAAGCATACACTACTTAATTGGCTCGCCAAGAAATAGATACAAAGATGGGACAAGTTTATAGAGATCACAAACCAATGCCAATTCTAAGCCACCTCCCAGTGCAAGTCCTTCTATGGCAGCAACTGCAGGCTTTTTACCATCTAAACTTACAAAAATAACAGGATTGAGAGATTTGTAAATGACAATGGACTATAGAATGATACAGAGAAGCACCAGGAGAAAAAAGAGCTGTATAATGGATCTGAAATTGTGATTTAAACAGTGTCAACTACCTTCCATCGTGTTAACCACAAGATCAACAGAAACATCAGGCATCTGAGATGTATCCCCTGCAACAATCCAATTCCATTTTTCAACAAGGATGTATTCACTGAGACACAAGTTGAAATGTACAAAGATGAAACCAAAGTAATCCTACCATTCGCATGAACCTTCTGAAAAACATTGATATCAAAACCACCAGAAAATCTCCCCCCATTTCCTGCATAAAAATACAAAGAACATAAACATAAGATGCAAGGGAAAATTCAAATGATAATTACGCAAAAACACATATACGCCTCAATGAATACTAGAACTCCAATATGATTCATCAAATTATAACTATATTTTTAACTAATTACCAACCTCCTTTATTTAGGCTGGCCTTGAACCAGCTATGCAAAAATCACCCCATGCGTAGTTAAGGAAAACGCCGAAAGTACCAAATAATTGAACTTAAAAAAATCCATAAAGCAACATATCACGAACAGTTCATGAACAAGTCCCGTAGAAAGTTAAATTTATTTTATAGTTGAAAACAATTGCCGGAGGTATGTATATGCTTTAGACATGCTTAAATTAGAATAAAATGGATACAGGTTTGTCATAAAACTCACTAAATTACGAAGAACTAATTAGTGAGCAGAATTGAGAGAACTGACCAGTCAAAACAATAGCTTTAACATCGTTCCTCATAGTCGCTTCAGTCCACTTCTCCTTCAATCCAGCGATAACTGAAACCACCACAATCAAAATCCAATCCAAACACATGAATTGAAATTGGGAGAGAAACGAATAAGCTTACTTGGAATAGCTAAAGCATTGACCGGAGGATTAAAAATGGTGATAACGGCGACGCCGTCGGTTCCCACCTCCATCGTCACCTTAACAGGAGCCATTTTCTACTTCCTTGATTCGAAAAAATGGAGTATTTTGGCGATCGAGGAGAAAGAGAAAACGAAAAAGGGCTTAAATAAGGAAGTAATTTGGTAGTGGTGAATTATACGGAGTATTTAATAGTGAGGTGAGTGGGTGTTTTTCGTGGGCCGCGAGGAAGGAAAAGCTGCATGTGTTGGAAAGTAATTAGAGAGCAATTTCGCAATGGCAAACTTTACAGGACTACATTTTTCATGAGTGGTCGCCGTGAATTCATTTTCCACCTATATTTTTTTCCTCCGTCCAATAATAAATATTCCCTATATTAAAATAGTTGTCTAACAATATTTGTTATTTTTGGAAAATTCAGAGATAATTTACTTTTTGTGTCGATTTTATCGTTGTTATTAAATATTATTTATTAGCTAACACATTTATCAAAGTATTAAATTTAATAAAGTCAAAGGATAAAACAGTAGTATTACCCCTATTATTTATTGTTTCTTAAGGGGTGTGTCAAGTGTATAGTGGACAACTATTGTTCAGAATTTTAATTTTGCTTCCTTTTTTTTTTCAAAAGATCAGCATTTTTAAAAAATTGAGAATCGATTTGCTGAGATCGATTCTATATATAATTAATATAAAAAAAATGTATATGAACCTTCTTCTACCGACCTCTTGAGATCGGTTTGATATTTTGATTAAGATTCGTTTTGATCTACGATTTGAGGTCAAGTTTTTGTGATAACTGACTTTGGAGGTTTGTTTTGTCTTTTATTAGTAGTGTAAACTTCATTTAAAGCTCTATTGACCACCATTAAAAAGTTTCAAAGCGTGGATTTCGAAAAATTGAATTTTGTGAAATTGTTATTTGTTAAAAATTGGTGTTATTGCAACTATTTAAAATAAATTTTTGAAGTGTTTATGTCAATTTTGAGGTAATTTGACGAAGATTAAAATTGAGTTTGGCTGGAATTTCATATTAAAACTCAAACAGGAAGAAGACCAATAAATTGCTTGTTATTTGTATGTCCAATGTATCAGTTGACATATACACGACACACAAATGCATACAACAACATAATTGTATATTTTTTGTATGACAATTATATGTTTACCATATTGTATTTTTAAAATAAAAATTGTATGCATTTTGTGTTACTTTTTGAAAAACATATTTTCCCGCTAAACCAAGTAATTAGGCCTCTATTTTTGCGTCTTTAGGGGAAAGTTTCTAAGAAAATTCATACAACATTAGGCCATTAAAAGAGAAGTCACACATATAAAGGGGAAACTAAGCAAATACCTCGTAAAAGCAAAATAATTATTAACATATACCCTTTTATATTCATATCCCACTAAATAATTACAGTATACACTCCCAACTAATTTCGTTTAACTTATATTAAATTTTATATATATATATATATTGAGGTTTCTTGTTCATAAATTATTCATTAGTCAATTATACTATAAGAATAGATTGAGTGGGACGTAAACAAGAAACCTTAATGATACCATAAAAATGTATATATACTATTATAGTAGCATTGACTAATGAGTAATATATGAATAAGAAACCTTTGTGATAACAATACAGTATATATATACTGATTTAGTATCAATTAAGCAAAATTATCAGCCTTAATGGTACCAATACAGTATATGACATTGATTTAGTATTAGTTAAGCGAAAATTAACAACCTTAATAAATGGAAATATGGGCTATAAAAAAATTTGAGAGAATAAATATTTCTTAAATTACTTTAGATTGGGATATGAATATGTAATTATCTTGTGTTTTATGGCTTATTTATGTAGTTTTTCTCTATAAAGATTTTTTTTTTCATAGTCAAAATTTAAAAAATCAACACTTTTAATTAAAAGCTAAAGAATCATATCTATCTCATCATATATCTCAATAACATACTAGGTATGAGTAATTGAATATTGAACAATACTCTCAATAAATAGAAAAGAAGTAGATAAGCAACATAACAACATAGTGTTGGTTGTTAAAACTTTAGCTAATATTTTGTTTTCTTTAAAGAGAAGAGACTTGACTTTCTAAAGAAAATAACAAATATAGTTGACCACTAGTTTCTTTGCACTTTCCACACCGGTTGAGTTGAATTTGACTTGAATCAAAGTACCTCAAAGACAGAAATAAAGGTGAAGCTAGGTAGGGGTTTGTGGTTTAGACGAATTCAATATTTTTTCTATAGATTTTAGATTTATACTAAAAAAATTAAATAAGTAATATGTATATTAACTTATGAATTTCTAATAAAATGATTGATAATATGAAAATATTTTACACTTTTTAAAATAAAAAATTAGAACCCTCAAATTCTTAATCTTGGATGTGCCTCTGCGGTCATAAATAAAGTAAAACAAAACAAAACATCATGGACCAGGAAAAACAAATAAAGAAAGCATATAAGTTTATGCAGGAAATTGCAGCCAAATTGTAGGCTGGCAAATAGACTACAAATGAATAGTGTTGGTTGTTAAATGTAAATCACTGCTGGTTTCAAAAGCTGACGACCAAGTTGGAACTTATTGGTTGTTACACATTTTTTATTTAAACTTGCTTTTGTCCACAAATATTTCCAAACTAGATATATATATATATGGGAGTTCGTGTTGGCATAAGCTCAATATATGTTAATTTTTTGAATCAATTTATGTGATATAAATAAAATTTCAAGAATGAATCAATTTTTTATATGTTTAAAAAAAAAAATATTTGAAGTTATTAATCTGTTGTGATTTATAGTATTTTTTACGTCATTTTTGAATAGTATATGTTACTCCTATTCCAATTCACGTGAATAATCATAAATATATTCCGTTGCTAATTTATTGTGAATTTTGGAAATTTTGACGTTATTTTCAAATAATATATGTTACTTCTTCTATTCCAATTAGTCAACCAAATTTGTTAAATGATTTAAAAATATTTTCAATTGCTATAAATTATCCGTGCTTCGCACGAGATTGAACTATTTTATTAAGCTTACATATGATCCTTCGGTAATATTCGTATTTTCGATACATACACTACATTGTCAAGAACATTTTATCTTAAGGCAACGCGTCCTCCAAAATCTAAGTGCTATATTTTTTCAATTGTCCTTTTTTTAATACAAAAACTGTGAGTCATATAGAGATTTTAAGTATAAGAAAGAAGTGTGAGAAAATCTCTATGGAAATAGTTGGTCAGAAGTAATGAAATTTTCTAAATTCCAAGAAGTTATAAAGATCAACATTAGACGTTAAAGAAGGGACTAGAAAGCTTCGAACAACAACACCCTCAAGTAAAGTGGAACATCATACATGAACATAATTTTTTAAATTCAAATTGAGGACCTTCGGCTACTTTATTATGAACCTCCACCAAACTCTTTTTTATTATGGTATGTCGTATCATGTATATGTTTAAAATGACCCAAATATTGTTAGTATCATAAATAGTTTTCCTCATTGTCTCAGAATAGTCAGTACTATTGCTTAGGTTTCATATCACCGGCCCAACTTAGTTGGAATCGAACCATAGTTATTGTTATGGTTATAGTATGAAGTTACAAAGAATTAATGCAATTATCAATCAAGTAGTAGGTGGCATCTGAATGGAACAGTCCACAACTGGATATTCTAAACAAAAAATTTGACACATTAAATATTAAAATCTCGCAGCATAATTTGTGTGCACTTGAACTCAAAAATATCCTCAAATAATGATAAAGACGACCTTACTTTCCTAACAATCAAGAGAAAAAAGGTTTGTTGCTTAACATATTTTTCAAAAAGATAGTCTGTCGGGCAGTATCCAAATTTACAGTTCACAAATTTAATTGAAAGAAGCCAAAAGAAAGAGTTATTACTTCATTATCAAAAAACAAAAAAGCTTTATCAAAAGAAAGAGTCATCACTACATCAAAAATGATCTTTAACGGTAATTAATAGCTTAAATGTCGGTAAATATGTATTGGCAGAGGCAATTGGTACTCTCTATAAATGTCCCTAAAGTCTATAGCAACATTGAATCTAATGAAAATGAATTAATATCGGTAAAGGCTCTAGCACTCTTAGTTAATGTGCATATTTATTGCCGATAAAAAATATTTTTGTTGTATTGTATTTTGGACATTTGTTAGTTTCAAGAAAACTTGATATCTTATTATACCCAAAAAGAAGAGACGAAGAAATATTACAAATTAGTTAATTTGCGATAAAAGAAGTGGACTAGTTGTCTCTATACTAATATTCTAGGAAGAGTACAATGACATACAAAATGTTTGTACCTAAGAAAAAACAATCAAAATAATATACTAATTGTGGCAAGTAAGAGAACAATTTGTTTGGTTCTTTTAACAAACTTCATCATTGGTGTCGTATTACTTATCACATATTTATTGTTATGTGCTGTGAAATATAGTACAACCCACAAGCAATTTTCTCAAAAAGTATATGATGAAACCTTTAGAAAGGGACAGAGAAAAAATTTCAATCATCCTCACTAGATTTTTTAACAGAGCTAAAAAAAAAATCATCAAAATAGCAAAAAAAATTGCAATAGACACATGAATCAATATGATGTATAGTAAAAGATTAAGTTTCATGAAATAGGAGGAAGTAAACTTTGAGGAACGAAACACACTTCATAAGAAACATAATTAATGTATTTGAATTCGACTCCCCTATAGAGAAAAAACCTACAAATAATAGTGGCAGAATAAAAATTTTGTTTACTAAAGAACCAAATGTAATGAATTTAACCATTTCAGCAGCGTTATGAGTTGTGGACTGAGAGGTGCAAGAGTGTAATGTCGCATTTCAATTAAAATCATTTTTCTTTGTTTATATGAAGAAACCTGTAGAAAGGGACAAAAGAGAAGATCAATTTTCAATCATCATTTCTGAAATTTTTTAACATAGTTAAAAAAACCCACCAAAATAGCAAAAAGAAATTGTCATAGTTACATGAATCACTATGACTTATAGTAAAGATTAAGGTCCACGAAATAGGAGGAAGAGAACTTTGAGGAATGAAACAAACTTCATAAGAAGCTTAATTAATGTATTTGAATTCGACTACCACTACTAAAAAACTGCTAAAATACGACGGACAGAAAAGCAACGGACGGCGTCGCTCCAAAAAGCGACGTCATTTGTCACACTGTCCGTTGCTTTTTAATAAAAATAATTATTTTTTAAATTATTTTTCAAAAAGCGACGGATGACATCTCTTAGTCCGTCGCTTTTTTTCGTGGATTTTTACGCCAAATATATATATAATTAATAATTAATTGATTAATTATTTTTTTAAAGGAGCGACGGACAGCATCTCTAAGTCCGTCGCTTTTTGGTCAACATGACTGGTCAAACATTTAAGAAAAGCGACGGACAGCGTCTCTTAGTCCGTCGCTTTTTTGGTCAAAATTTTGGTCAAATATTTTAAAAAAGGAGACGTTGTCCGTCGCTTTTCTTTAATATCTTTGACCCAAATCGGGATTTTCTTATTTTTCTTCTCTCTCTTCTCTCCTCTTCTCTCTTCACTCTTATTCTCTCCCTTCTCTCTATCGATCTCCTCACTGCTGCTGCATCCACTGCCGCCGTCGCTGCCCCTTGCCAGTTGCCGCCAGTCGCAGTCCGTCACCTCCCGTCGCTGCCTCTCCTCTTTGTTAAGGTTGGTGTTTAATTTTAGGTTTTTTCTTTAAATTTAGTGATTATAGTTGATTGTTAGTTAGTATATTATTATTTTAGTTTGTTGGGTTGTGTTATTGTTAATTTGATTTGATTATTGTTAGTTAGGTAGAGGATTGGAGATTTTTTATTTTAGGGTTTTCTTTTAAATTGGGTATTGTAATTAGTAAATGAATTAGGATTTTTTTTATTTTAGGTCTAGTTTGAACTTGAGAATATGTAATTTGATTGTGAATTGAGAATTACTTTTAATTTGATTGACATATTGTTAGTTAGTAAAGTGTTACTTTGAAGTTAGAAATTAGTAATTGAAGTGTATATGATGAATGTTTGAATGTCATGACTATATAGTGATGAATGTTTGAATGTCATGAATATATATTGATCGATGAGGTTTTTTTTGAATTAGAACTTGAATATATAACTAATTGTTGGAT
>NW_006239068.1:317264-327532 GCF_000226075.1 Solanum tuberosum
TTTTGTAGGATTTTAGAGCTTTAGGTTGTGAACTTTAGAAATCTTAATTTATAAAATTTATGAACTAATTATTAGGTTGAACTTTAGAAATCTTGATAAAATATAGTCTTTATGAACTATTTGTAATTTTGAAAGACTTTATAAGTCTTTAAATTGTGATTTAGATATTTTTGAATGTTAATTTAAGTTTGTTGTTTTATATTTTGTGTACCTTCTTTATAATGTTTTGTGTTTGATTGGGGATGAATTGAATTGCTTTTGTAGGAGGGTAGGCCAGTTTCTACTGTAAAATTTTTTGCAGAAAAAGCGACGGACAGGGTGGTTTTGTCCGTCGCTTTTCTGGATTTTATTTTTTAAAAAACTCAGAAAAGCGACGGACAGGGTCCTTTAGTCCATCGCTTTTTTTAATTTTATTTTTTTTAAAACCCAGAAAAGCGACGGACAGGGTCCTTTAGTTCGTCGCTTTTTTGGGTTTTTCAAAATTGTATTTCCAAAAAATCGACGGACGGCGTCTCATTGTCCGTCGCTTTTCAAGATTCTACAAAAATTAAAAATTAATTAAAGCGACTCTTTTTTAAAATTATAAAAAAAAAAAAAAAGCGACGGACGGTGTCACATTCTTCAAAAAAAAATATTTTAAAAAATCAAAAGCGACGCAGTCCGTCGCTTTTGGAAAAGCGTCAAGCCAAAAAGCGACGAGATTGACTGCGTCGCTTTTCCATTGCTTTTGGCCAAAAAAGCAACGCAGTCCGTCGCTTTTTTCTGCCTCTTTTTGACATTTTTTTAGTAGTGTACCCTATAGTGGGAAAAAACCTGCAAATAATAGTGGCAGGAAATCCTTCAAATTTATAGACAACAATAGGTAGTGTGAAAATTGCTTATTGTACCTTATCGGAAAGGTTACAACCCTTCAAAAAGGTCACAAACTTTCATAAAAGTCATAATTTTTCATAAAAGTCATAACTTTTCAGAAAAGTCACTACTTTTTATAAATGTCACAACTTTTTTATGAAATGGAAAGACTAATTTTGAAAATAAATCAATTTAAAGGAAATTCAAGTTTGTGGTGACGCCAGCCTAGGGTTCTCTTCTATATATATATGATTGTGATTTATAACATCTTTTATGTAACTTTTAATAATAAATTATTTCATTTATTCAAATTCATATGACAATGATAAAATTTCAAAAGTCAAAGACATAAAAAAAAATTAAAAAAAATTGTACCTTTAATATATTTTGTAGCTAAAATATACTCTCTTTGTCCACTTTTATTTGTCATGTTACGTTTTTCGAAAGTTAAATTAGAGTACATTTATTCGATATTTTAAACAAAAAATTTAGATATTCAAAAACTATACAAAAAGTACTATAAATTGCAATTTTCTATATAATAGATGAAAAAATACATTGCAAAAAAGTTCTTATAATTCGACTCAGAAAAAAATAATTATGACAATTAAAAGTGGACAGAGAGAGTAATAAATAGAGAAATTAAATTTGAAGAAATTTAAGATAAAATGTTGAAAAAAAGAATTAGATAGGCAGCATATACTAAAAACATATAAATAATGCAAATCAACAAAGACATGAAATGAGGAAAGTGAAAATTTCATATATGACATATACTAGACTAATATTTTCAAGTTATAGCAGTAGAATTAAACTTTCAAGTTGTAACAATAAAAAATTTCAGGTTGTAACAGTTTCTTAAAAAAAAAACATTTTTTTAAACAATTGTAAAAATTTGTTTTGAAAAAAAAAAAGATAAAAAAATAAAATAATTCGTTTCTGAAAAAAAAAGGGTAAAAAAACGGAAATAAGTGTGTTAATTAAATTTGAATTGATTGAAGATAATTACTAATTAGCATAAATTAAGGAAATTCAAACTAATTAAGAATATTTAGTTTCCTTATTTCACTCTTAAATTTTGTTTAAAAATTTAATTAAAAAATTCTGATTTCATCCATTTTCTTCCACGTTTCTCTCTCTTCAATTTTTTTTCCAGAAATCTTGTCACTCTCATCTAATTCATATTCGTTTTTATTCAATAATCTTTATTTTCTGGACGGCTTCTTATTAGTATTAATAAAACATGGTGGTAGATGGGATCCTTCAGGTTTAGTGTTCTTTGCGATTTTTTATTTGTATTGTAATACAAATCAAACGTTCAAAAAAATTATGAACAGTGATTCTGGAAAAAAAATATTCAGATTTTATTTGTGAATAATAGTTTTAATTATGGCGTTTTTGGTATGAATATTCACTTTTGAAATTACATAAAATTTGTTTGAAATTGATATAGATTTTTGTTTGAACATTCATTTTTCTGTATGTTTCTGGTTAAAAAATTACATAACATTTATTTTGAATTTGGTATATTGGTTATACCATGTTGGTACGATTTTAGAATTATATTTGAATGAATTTCGTATACTATTTGTCTAATAAATGACAATTAATAGTTAAAAGTGGTATTATTTTGGTATTATAGTGGCAAGATTCTGCTGTGAAAAGTGACGACTTATGTCATGAAATATGTATAATTTTGGCATGAAATAGGTATGAAAAATGTGCATAATAATTATATGAAATTTGTATACTGATTTCAGATTTTTTGTTGTGTATAATAATTTGAATTATGCCGTTTTAAAAAAAATGTTATATTTTGGTATGAACATTGAATTTGTTCATTAATTGTCTGACGCATTTTTTTGGTTAAAAAAACAGATAATTTTTTCTTTGGAATTTGTATACTTATACTACCAAGCATGTGTGACAATCGATAATGTTTTGGTACGAATTTTGGTTTGATTGGATTTTTTTTTGGCATTATATTGTAATGAATTTTGAGAATAATAATGTAATGAATTTGGTATACTGTTTATTAAAGAAATGACAATTAATATTTCTAAGTTGGAATTATTTTGGTATTCTAGTGGCATGATCCTGGTATGAATAATTGATAACTTTTGGCATGAAATAGGTAAGAAATGTGAAAATAAGAATTGTATGAAATTGGTATACTAATATAACATATGTGTTTTTGCTTTTGTATTCTGTAATAACATATGAAATTGTTTTAAAATAACATATGTATTTTTACTTTTGTATGAATTTTGTAAGCATAAAAATGGTATGAAATTTGTATATTGATATAACATATGTATAAAAGTTTTTTGTACTTTTGTATGATATAATATTGACACAATAATTAATGATGAAATAGAAAAAATATGCAATTCAAAAAGTGTCGGAGCAGAAATTATTGTCGTCTGGTTCAAAAAGAACTGTAGGGGAGACCACAACTTGTAAATGGTATGCTGATGTGAAATTCAAGAGGTCTAAGATTACGTGCAGTAAATGTCGTCGGGAGGAACACAATAGGAAGACAGTTCAAATTACCCTTCTGAAAAAAAGACATAATTTATTTTTATTTTGATTTGGTTGTTTTATTGTGGCAAACTCATGTTTTGATTTATTTTGTCTTTTAAGTTAATGAATTTATAATTTCAAAATTTTTATTATGTGTGCTAGTTAATCATTTGTGTATTCAGTGTTTTTCAAATGTATACTCAAAAGATAGGTAATGTTTGTATGCGATTGATATTGACTGGAAAAATTAAGTCAAATCTTAGCATGAAATCGGTATATATTTGGTATCCAACTGACGTCCCAGTGGTAAAATTGAAAAAACAACATGTAATTGAGATTTCAACTGAAATAGCCAACGTAAAACTAGTTAACATTGCATCCAATTTGTATAAATTTAGTATTGAATTGATATCCCATTGGAAAATTGAAAAATTAACACGTGGTTGAGATTTCAATCAAATTAGACAACCTAAACAAGTTAATGTTGTATTCAATTGGTATCCAACAAATATCCCACTTGAAAATGAAAAAAACAAAATGTAACTGATATTTCAACCAAATTAGACAATCTAAAACAAGTTAATGTTTTATCCAATTTATATACACTTGGTATCCAACCTGAAATTTTAGAACAAAGAAAAAAAATAAAAATGTATAAAATTAGTATCCAACGGGTATAAATCCGGGAAGAATAAATCTGGTTGTAAAACAATGCATATTATATATTGTTGTCAGAAATTGTAGCAAAAGAAATATACATCACCCAAAAATCAAAACATGTAATTAAAAGTCTAAACTGCAATAATTAATACAAGTTATACATTTTCCTCTCTCTTCAATTTATATTTCGTATTCAAGTGTGATTTTTTTTTATCATATTTAAGCTAATTCTTAAGAAATCTTTATTAAAGATTTTATGATCTCATATTATCTATATATATCAACAAATTTCAGAATTAAATACACTTATTTCACCAACAAAATAGTATTTTAGATATAGAAATACACACCAAAAACAAGTTCAAAACTTAAGTAAAATAGTTTTTTTTCTCAAGAAATCAAGTTTTAGATTAATTAAAATAAAAATGAAATCAAATTTTCAAAATATAGAATTCTTAATTCTAAAAAATACAGATTAAAAAAAAACAATATCAAAATTTAAAATAAAAAAAACATCAAGAAAACAAAAAAATAGATTAAAGAGAGAGAAAATTACATGTTAAAATATACGGTGATAATTTTTTTTTTAAAAATAAATTAAAAGCCCCAATAGTCATTAATAAATAAAAGTTATTTGAATAAGTTAAAAAATTCCTTAAAAAGGTGTAATAGATAATTACAAATTGATTCTCTCTCATTAATATTATTTCTCTCACCTATTAATTATATAAAGGAACTACAATCAATATAATTAAATAATTAATAATATAAAATATAAAAGATTAATCATTTAATAAAGTAAATTTTAATTGATTTTAAATAAGTTAAATTTAATTGATATGTTATAATCCGTAATTAAACTGTTATAAGTAAAAAAAATTCAAGAGTAGGTTTAAAACTCGTAATATTGTCTCTTAAATGTGTATATGGTGTGATTTCTACATGAGGAAAAGTAAATGGGCCCAGACGAGGCCTAACTTTTCGGCTAATAGGTAATTAATGGTGTTAAATTGTCCAATAATATTTAAGGAAAAATTACAGAAATCCCACATTTTAGTTTACTTATTACCATTATCCCCTATAAGTTTTATAAATCTCCAAAATCCCTCATTTTCGTGCATTAGATTAGTGTATCTCGCCCATCAGATTAATGTATCAGTGCTTATATTATTGTATCTCGTGCATCAGATTGGTTTATCATGTATAAAATGTACATCAGATTAGTGTATCATGTATAAAATATAATGTATCTTACTTGAGGATTAATGTATCTCGCGCATCAGATTAATGTATCAACGCTTATATTATTGTATCCGTTTGAGGGATTTCTGTAATTATAAAATTTTAAGGGATAGTTGTATTTTTGCCTTAAAAGTATGTGATTTCTGTAATTTGCCCATAATTTAAAGATATAGCCATAAAACAAGAAAGCACAATATTGTTTAAGTGTAACTATTGTGATTTATAGTGTATGTTGTAGAAATGTTATACAATTTCATTCTTAAAATTGCTCCATCCATTTCAATTATTTAATCTACCTTTGTTTAGTTCGCTTACAATGACTCTTTTCCTATTTAACAACTTTTTTTAATTTTAATTTTTCACATAGTAAATTTAAGATCATAATATTAAAAGATATTTTGATATATTTGACATAATTTTTTTTATTTAAAACCACAAAATGTAAAAATACTCTTAATTTTGTAAAACTTCATGAAAAAAATAATCAAACAAGTTAAAACAAAATGGAATATAGTATATCAATTTCTTATCATATTTTATAGATTAAAATAAAAGCATACATTGATGTTCTTCAAGGAGCTGTGAAATGTTTAAAAACAAAATAGAATGCTATATGAAGTAATGGGAGGCCCCACAAGCATTAAAAGCAGATTAAACAAAGACAAAACAAAGAAGACACCATAAGTAATGTTAGCGCAAAAGAGGTAAAAGAGTAACACGTGTAACGTCTTTTATGTCCAACAAAAAAGAGTACACCTATGAAGCAATATCATACAATTCTTTTAAAGCACAAAAAATGTAAAATATCATAAATGTCCTTGGCTGAAAGCAGGCATGTCGTTCATGACAAGCTTCCGTAGCCGCTTATATATAGTAGAATATTTGGAAAAAAAAACTTGTGGTTTGACCATATAATTTATTATTATTTGATAAATATATTTGACAAACATCTCAAATTTTTAAATGTTAAAAAAACTAGTATTTGGATCAAATTCTAGTATTTGAGAGTTTTTAAAAATTTAAAAATTATTCCAAAATTTATATTTTATAAAAGCACACATTATTTTATAGTTTTGGACTAAGGTCTCATTTGCATTTACTTAATGGAGATCTGAAGATGAATGGTTCAAACATCAAATCATTAATTTTATTTTAAAAAATTAATAAAATCTCTTAAGAGATCTTAACCATTTAGTGCTCAGATCTAAAGTCAGGATCTTAATTATTCAAATATGCTTTCCAATTCAGATGTCTTAATTTAAAAAAAAAACAATTAAGACCTTAATTTCAGTCCTACTTTATTGTACAAAATTTATACATTTACATACATAATTTATATAATTTTTATTCGAACTTGCTCTCTAAAATCACTTCCAATTACAAATGGTAGTTTTTTCATATGCAAATCAATAATATATTTTTTATTATTTTCTTCATATTAATTGTGTTCATTGTAATGACTTTTCACGGATTATATTCACTATAAAATGACAATACAAGCTTATGAATATTTATAAATTTTTAAAACTTATGAATATAAATTATATTTTTTTAAAAGTCAAATATTTCCTTCAAAATTTATGACCAAATGCATGCTGAAATTTCACTCAAAAATAACTTACAGAAATATTTTGAATTTTTTTTTACCAAACGATATCATCCTAGTCAAAAAGCAAAGGTACTGTTGCTTGTTACCCAATAAGATATTATAATTCTAATCCCTTGGAAACAAAAACGAAAAGAAGTTAAACCGCTGAAAGAACTTCAGCAATAAATAAATAAATAGATAAATAAATAAAAATTACTCTTTATTTGAAGTGGGACTTGAGGGTGTACAAACACTGCATTATGCAGTTGTACAAAATGCACTAATAGATGTATTCTCTTAAAGAATAATTTAGTAATTTCGTCTTATTACTCTATATTAGTTTTATGGCAACACGTGTACTACAGGTGTGACCATAATATTCTTCATTCATTTTTCTCTTCTAAGACCATCTCCAACCCTACTTTATTTTACTCTCCATTCTCTATATGCGGAGAGTAAAAAAAGAGCATGCCCTCTCCAAGCACTCTCTATATTTCATTTTTTGAATATTATACTATTATTTTTATTATTTTGTACTATTAACATATTATTTTTCATATAAGACTTAATTAAATCTTTAATATTCACAATTCTTTTAAAATGTAATATAAATTTTAAAAATATATTATTTAATATATACTACTTTCATCTCAAATTAATAATATATTTTTTAATTTTCATCACTTTGTGATACAATTTGATGTTATTATTAATTTTCACTATGAAGAATGCACAAAACTTAAATGATAAGATACAAATTTTAATTTAAAAAATATAATACATAACATAATAATTTAAATACAAGATAACAATACAATACAATACATAACATAATAATTCTAAAAATCACAACAATAATTTAGTAATCCGAGAGTTCCTTTCTAGATTTAACAATATTCGAAAAAGGAAGTATGTAGTGTATGATTTAGAGAAGTTGTGGTTATAATTGTGATTGTGCTTATCAATTTCTTTTTTCAATTATTCGTAGTTGTTGTTTAGAAATTTAGAATGAAATATAATTTAATATTAAATAAAGAATTTCAAAAAATTAAATTTTGTATAAAATGAAAATTATATAGGATGATTATTTGGAAAAAAGAAAGAAAAGATTTAGATTATGAAAAAAGAAAATTAAAACGAAATAGAAATAAAAATATAATATTGAGGAGAGAGAAGAAGATTGTTTTTTAGAGAGTAAAATAGAGAATTAGGTTGGAATTGGTTGTCTGAAAAAACAGAGAACTCTATATTTGGAGAGTAAAATAGAGTGTAGGGTTGTCTGAGAAAAGATTGATTGTCCAGGCTTTTTCTTTTTCAGTTCTGCGACTCTTTCAGTTGTTCTTCTCTGAGTTTATCTTTGACCATGTTTTCTGTTTGTGCTCTCCCCTAATTTTTATATGTGATAACATTCAGTTCTAAGTGTTGTTTCAGTTCCATAAATTAGGGTTTAGTTCTGCTCTAATATCAATGAGAAGTTTTCATAGAATAAAATTGAATTTACTGAAGGCTATTGTGAAATTTTCTAAGTCTTTGGCTCTTTTGTTAACCGATTTTTTTACACGCGAATGCTCTTTTTGTCAATTTTATAATTGTCAATGGCATTAAGAAAAACTCGAAGAGAATACAAGAAGCCTATGTCAGCAAAATTTCCAAAAGTTAGTACGTAATACATTATATTTTGTCAATTTGTGAAAGTCATTCAAGTTTCGCTTTCCTTTGATTTCCCCCCTCTTTTGGTATAAGTTCACTACATAGACCTCTTTGTGCTAAAATTAAATGAAAGGAGAAGTGCTCAATGATTTAAGTAGACTACGTAATTTAGGATTTTTGTGATGTTTACTTTGTGGTTATATTTTTTCTTGATGATTTTGCAGGACTTATTTTCAAATTTATGGTGAGTGTGTTTTCTATTTTAAAAAAGATTGGTTTGTGTTAATCAGGTAAATCATAAAGGTAATGTTGAAATTGCAACCTCTTTAAAGGAGTTGTATTGGTGATTAACACTGAAAAATATTCAGGTGTGATTAGTTACCAAGATGGATTAGTTGAGAAGGAAGATTTGCATGCGGTTCAAAGATTATTTGAGTATGTTTGTGTCTCTATCGTGTAAGTTGTTTGTTGATCCATGTGTACATATGGTGTGAACTTTAAGCTTCTGGTATATGTCAGTTTTATTTGTTAATGACATTTGTTGAAAGTACTTATGCAAATGATGTATATAAAGATAAATTTATTATTTATTTCTATCGGTGTCATCAAATTTTTCATTGTTTCACTTGTGAGAGCTATTAAGATCCCCTTTTAATAATGGAAAGAAGACACGTGCCAATTATTTTGAAAGCATTGTATTGTTTGGATTTAGTTCTTGGTATTATTGTTTTTACCATCCCATATTTTTAAGGATCATGATTGTAACATCTCGCACCTAGAAACGACTATAAAGAGTTTAAAATATGAAAATAATGATTTTTTGGAAAGAATAAGGAAATCTGGAAATTTTGTCTAAGTTAAGAAAGTGAGTTTTGGCCATTTTCAAACAGCCATAACTCCTATATCAGGAGGAGTTAGGAGCATATCTTGATATGGTTAGAAAGCCCTTGGAGAGATCTTTCCAACGCCGCCAAGATTGCACGATTTCGACATCGTATGAGTGAGATATGTCTTTCGGAAGTTGGGCTGTTGGATTGAGGAAAGTCCCAATCCGGATTTAGGGAAGGGCAAAGTAGTCTTTTCTCTAATTAATTTCCTAATTCGTTTTTAGGGGTTTATTGGGGTAAAAACAGAACTTAATTCAGTTTTGGAAAATTAGAATACACTTAGGGCTTGAAGAAAAGAGAAAAGAAGAAAGAAAGGGAGAAAAGCCAAGATTTCGTCAAGAACGTCAAGCGTTTGGAGTGGAATTCGTCGGGGTGATCCCTATTAAGGTATGTGAGATCTTTTAGTGATGGGTTAGTTCACCCACACACCAACTTATTTCAATTCAGCGATTTTGAGTTGTTTACATGTTAAAAAGTGAAGTTCTTGAAGGATATCGTTAAGTTTTTGGTTGGTTGTGTTGTTGAAGTTTCTTGTTGATTTGATTCGTGTTTCCGGGTGGATTATTGAGTTAGATATATTGTAGGTTGAGAGTACTAATGACCCTAAGTGTTTGGGAAAGGAACTAGGGAAGATTGGAGGGTTTAGAGATGAAAAGCGAAGAAGAAAAGTTGGAATTTTCTGGGTAAAGAGGTGGGGCGCCACGCCAGCCAGCACCCCCCAAAGCAGTGTCTGACGTTTTGGCCTTGGGGATCCGCGCCAGCCAGCATGCCCCAACATGTTCTCTGAGGTTTGGGGCCTGGCTCCCCACGCCTCTCAGAGCGCCAAGGACGCTAGTTCATCCCATTCTTCCCCCATCTTTTCGTAC
>NW_006239068.1:328453-333501 GCF_000226075.1 Solanum tuberosum
CCCAACATCCATCTCAGTATTATAGAGGCTTCATAGACAATCAAATAGTTAGTTATGAGTCTCTCATCTATGTATTTGCAAATACTTGTTTTGAGCAAAAGTTGCCAATTTGGCTAAGATGTTATCATTTTAAACTATTACATGAGTTTATTTTGTTGAGTTAAGTCTTCCGCTGAGTTAAGTAAGCCAGGCCAAGGATTCGCTTGGGGGCCAGTAATGGTCTCCGAGTGCCAGTCTCGCCTAGGGTGTAGGCTCGGAGCGTGACAAACTTGGTATCAGAGCACAGAGTTCAAGAGTCCTAGGGAGTCTATGAAGCCGTGTCTGTAGAGTCCTAGTTATCGGTGTGAAGCGCGCCATATCTATAATGAGGAGGCTGCAACATTTAGGAACTATCTCACTTCTTACACATTCATTTAGTGCGATATAGTTAATATCTATAAAAGTTTCCTTCTAATTCGTGCTTGCGCGTGTTTCAGATAATCATGCCTCCACGAAGAGCAGTCAGAGGTCGTCATGCTAGACGCAATGTTGATGAACAAGAGTTACCCAATGCACCTGAAGTCCAATCGCAAGGAGAAGTCACTAATGCTGAGTCCCGTGAGGCTATCTGGATGTTGAGCCAAGCGGTGACTAACCAGGTCGGGCAGCAAAGAGGAGCTCGACAAGAAGAGGTTGACACTTCAAGGATTCGTGAGTTCTTGAGGATGAACCCTCAAAGTTTCACTAGTTCGAGCACTGCAGAGGATCCAGAGAACTTCATTGAGGAACTGAAGAAGGTGTTCGAGGTAGTGCATGTTACTGATACTGTGAGAGTTGAGCTAGCTACATATCAACTGAAGAATGTTGCTAGGACTTGGTTTGATCAGTGGA
This sequence comes from Solanum tuberosum, assembly GCF_000226075.1. Lineage (NCBI taxonomy): Eukaryota > Viridiplantae > Streptophyta > Magnoliopsida > Solanales > Solanaceae > Solanum > Solanum tuberosum. The sequence goes on from NW_006239068.1 coordinate 329,324, forward strand.
AAGGGTGTAGAGCTGATGATGCACCACCTGCGAGTTGGGCATGTTTTGAAGAGGCTTTCTTGGGGCGTTTCTTTCCCTGAGAACTGAAAGAAGCTAAGGTACGTGAGTTCCTCACACTTAAACAGGATTCTCTAAGCGTTCATGAATATGGGTTGAAGTTCAACCAACTATCCCGTTATGCTCCGGAAATAGTTGCGGACATGAGGAGTAGAATGAGCTTGTTTGTTGTTGGGTTATCTCGTCTGTCGAGTAAGGAAGGAAGGGCTGCAATGCTTATCGGGGCCATGGAAATATCAAGGTTAATGGTTTATGTGCAGCAGGTGGAAGAAGATAAGCTGAGGGACAGAGAAGAATTCAGAAACAAGAAAGCTAAGACAGGAAATGAGTCCGGGAAACAGAAAGGTAATGTGAACCGTTCGTCCTTTCAGCAAAGGCAAAAGGGGCCTGTTCCATCATCTGCTAGTGCACCTGCCCCCAGAAACAGAGGTGAGTATAACGGCCAGAATTCGCAGAACTTCAGAACTAGACCTCCACAGTTTCAAGGTAGTGTGGCACAATGAGGTAACTGGGCTCCTGCATGTGCTAAGTGTGGTAGAACCCACCCAGGTAAATGTCATGAGGGCCAAACATGTTGCTTCAAGTGTGGACAAGAGGGCCATTTCTTGAAAGAGTGCCTAAAGAACATGCAAGGTAGTGGAAATCAGGGTAATAGGGCCCAATCTTCATCAGTTGCTCCCCCAGACAGAGTTGCACCTAGAGGAGCTACTTCAGGTACTGTGGTGTCGTAATTTGACTATTTCTAGAAAAATCACTTTTTGAAATGTTCTAAGTATAAAACAATTTAAGAAAAATACTTAGAAAAGAGTCGCCACTTAATTTTTTAAAGAAATCAAGAAAACTTATAATTTTCAAAGATTTAAACAGAAAAAATCATTTGAAAATACCAAAAAGGGTTCGGGGTTCAATTTACACTTCGAGAAGGGTTTAAGCATTCGAAGTGCCCGCTAACATGCGGTTGACCTGCGACTTGACTAAAATATATATTTGATTATTTTTAGAAAAAAGTGTGATTTAACATAAGAATAATAATTTACAATATTTGGCTAACTTTGAGAAAAATAGTTAAATAAATGACATGCTTTTATTTTTTTTAGAGAAGGTATCCAAAATAAAACATTTTGAGTCGAAATACAAATGATTAGAATATAATAAAACTAGATTGACTAGAATTTCTTTAATTCATTTTCGAGATAAATAATTTAAGCCAATAAAATTAAGCATGAAAATCATTTTTTAATTAATTGAAGAATGAAAGCAAAGTTTTGACTAATCCCTTTTTTTTTTAGAAAAATGACCAAGTAAATATATATATATATATACTTACTTTATTTTTTTATTTTTAGTTTACTTGAGGAATAAATACTTTGACCTTTAAACCAATTTTAAACGAGTAAAAAGTGATTGAGTGGGAGACATTAAAGAATATGTTGTTGTTTTATTTTTTATTTTTTTATTTTTATTTTTTAGAACAAAAGATTTAACTTAAAACTGTATAATTTGGCCAACATATTTAATTAATAAAATAGATAAAATAAATATTAAAAGTTAACCAATACAAAGGAAATAACTTATCTTTTGGGGAATCTAATTAAGTTAGTTAAAAATTATAAAGTTAGAGTTAAATAACAAACAATAAATAATCACAATTAAATAATTAAAGAGTAAGAGAGAAATTGAATTTGGGCCTCCTTTGGGCCAATTTCGCTGGATTTTTTTGGGTTATAACCCAATCCCGTTTTTGGTATACGGTGGATGTATATCAGTGTATATGAGCGTATATATTAGCTCTTTTCAGGTATTTCTTGCTTCCAAACATATGTATTCCGCCTCAGCCCTGTATTTCTGCGTTTTTAACCTGTATATCTCTGTATAATGAGTGTATACTGCTGTATACAATATGTATACAGCCCATTTCTTTGGGCTTTTTGAGACCTCCAACCAGTCCTTAACCCCTGTAAAAATTCGCTTAAGGCTGACTCGATGGAGAGAGATTGAGTCTCTATGGCTTATCTCGAGAATGCAAGAGAGAAAGAGTCTCCCACGAACTCAGGAGAGGTTCATACAACAAAAGAGAGAAGGCAAAATTAGCATATGAATAAGATAAAACAAATGCGACATAACTCAATTGAAGCGAAAGCTATTTAAGAAATTCGAAACTAAGATGCAACCAAACCCAACCATTAGACCAAAAGAAACAGATGGATTTTTAGAAAGACAAAAATGAACTAACTTAACAATGACAAGAATTGACAAACCAACTTTGATACTAAGCCATAACAAAGACATGTACGAAATGCTACTGGAAACATATTAGATAACACATTTTTTACCTACAACCTAATATGCTAAAATTGACCAAAGCTAATGGACTACTTAAACTCACGTGATAGGCAACAATAAATGATCATATTGGAAACACAAGCTAAATGCTTAAGATTAAAAATAGTGATGTGAAATGAGAACTACCACAAAATTCACGTACACAACTTTAGTGAGCATGGTTCAATTCCTACAGTTTCAACATATTGCTCTCCATTCATATGTAATCCAAGAGATAAATAAGGGACTTATCAGAAGATAAACACTCAAAAATACCCATTATCGCAAGACGTTAAAGATTAACACAGCATAGCAAGAAACTGCGGAGATCTGGCTGGTTTTGATTCGTCTAGTGTCTAAATAAATTGATCGTTCAAAGCTATATTCCATTCACTAATCAAAAGACAGTCTCAGTCTGACACGAAGGAGAACAGGAAAAATACGAAGGCGAAGCAAGCAGACAAGGATGAAGAGGTTCGGCCATTTTAACATTTTAAAAGACTACCATGGAAGGAAACTAAGTAATACTTTGATGAGAATGCAACTCGAATTGCAGTAAATCAACAACAAATAGAAAATACAACACACTTGATACTCAAATCACATAAAGAGGTGTAACAAACCACTAATCAATACTTGAAATCTTGAAGAGAATTACTACTCCAACAGTGACAAAAACAGCATACAAATTATTCGAAAACAGAGAATGAGAAGTAGGAACAAGAATATCACCTTTCTCGGAGCAGCGATACTAGGACGACGAGCTTTGGACAGTGATTCTTCTACCACAAGATTCAAATATTAATAGCGAGCCAAGAAGTTCAAAACCGACTACAAACAGAGATTTTCTCGGAACCAAGGATTAGAGAACGGTTTGAAATTTTTCGAGTGTAAAAATGACTATTACTTCACCTTAAACTCCAACTCCCAAAAAAAAAAACCGTCCAAAAAAAACCCCCTTAAAACCGAAAGCAAAGATGGATTTTTATAGGAGAAAATGAATTCGATTAAAGGGGAAAACGGATTAAAAATTTGAATTTCAAATCCCCTTTTTCAGAAAACAGTAGAAAGGAGGGGGCTTTTTGACAAAAGAGGACGAGGGGACGGGATGAGTATGGGCGCTGCAGATTTCTAGCCGGATTTTCTGGGTTTGCGTGCTACGTTCTTCGTTGGAAGAAGAAGAAGAAAACATACAGGGGTAGTGTATGTACTGTCGTACATATTGCTGTTGTACGTTATGTATGTATTGGAGGGTTTTGAATTAAAATTGGTGGGCTGGTTTCTTTTGTATGGGATTTGAAAATGGGCTGCTGGAGTTGGAAATTGAAGAAGTGGTATTGGGCCAATTTTGGGAATGAATTTTGGCCCAAGGTTTGGTTTCAAATGGGTTTAAGGTAAATTGAGTTTAATTGGTGAATTTGATTAACATTTAAATAAGATGAGTTAATATAAATTAATTAATGAGCTTCTTAATAATAGCAAAAATAAAAATAATTAACTTAATTATAAACTAATTAATTCAATTACAACACTAATTAACTCCAAATTATAGCTATGACTTAAAGTAAATTAATAAAATATTTAACTAAAATGTAAAATCTTTTTGAGATGATTTTCAAATATTGATATAACAAAATTTTATTTTATTTTTAAATTATAAAAAATGACAGAATTACTTAAATGACTTGAAAAGTATTTAAAATTTTATAAAGTCAATTATTTCAAATCGTTTGGAATTTAAGAAGCTCGATGATTAATTTATATTGTGGAGGGTCAAAATTGAGTGTCAACAGGTACGA
>NW_006239068.1:333789-335159 GCF_000226075.1 Solanum tuberosum
TCTATTCTAGCTGAAAGAGTTTATCGTGATTGTCCTGTTTCTATCAATCACAAGAGCACCATGGTTGATTTGATTGAGTTAGACATGGTAGATTTCGATGTCATTTTAGGTATGGATTGGCTCCATGCTTGTTGTGCATCGATAGATTGTAGAACTCGAATGGTCAAATTTCAGTTTCCTAATGAGCCAGTCTTAGAGTGGAAAAACAGTTTAGCAAGGCCTGAGGGTCGTTTCATTTCGTACCTTGAGGCAAGGAAGTTAGTTTCTAAGGGTTGTATCTATCACTTAGTCCGAGTTCATGACTCTAGTGTTGAGATACCTCCTTTTCAGTCAGTTCCTATAGTAAGAGAGTTTCCAGAAGTCTTTTTTGATGATCTACCCGGAGTCCCTCCTGAGAAAGAAATAGACTTCGGTATAGACATCATTCCAGATACTCGTCGTATCTCTATTCCGCCATACAGAATAGCACCAGCAGAGTTGAAAGAGCAGTTGAAAGATTTGTTAGACAAGGGCTTCATTCGACCAAGTGTCTCACCTTGGGGTGCTCCGGTCTTGTTTGTGAGAAAGAAAGATGGTTCCCTTAGGATGTGTATAGATTACCGTCAATTAAATAAGGTTACCATCAAGAATAAGTATCCTCTTCCAAGGATAGATGATTTATTTGATCAACTTCAGGGTGCCACCTGTTTTTCGAAAATTGATCTCAAATCAGGTTACCATCAGTTGAAAGTTAGGGAATGCAACATTCCAAAGACAACATTCAGGACTAGATATGGTCATTATGATTTCTTGGTCATGTCCTTTGGTTTGACCAATGCACCAACATCGTTCATGGTTCTTACGAACAAAGTCTTCAAACCTTGTTTAGATATGTTTGCTATCGTCTTCATTGATGACATACTAATCTATTCAAGGAATGAAGAAGATCATGCTAGTCATCTCAGAATAGTTCTTCAGACCTTGAAGGATAGAGAGTTGTATGCCAAAATTGAGGTAGTGCAGAATTGGCCTAGACCCACATCTCCAACTGATATTAGGAGTTTCTTGGGTTTTGGCTGGCTATTATAGGAGATTTGTTGAGGGTTTCTCATCCATTTTCGTCTCCTCTGACGAAGTTGACTCAGAAAACAACGAAGTTCCAATGGTCTGAAGCTTGTGAGAAAAGCTTTCAGGAATTGAAGAAGAGGTTGACTAGTGCCCCAGTTTTGACATTACCAGAGGGTACTTAAGGTTTTGTGGTGTATTGTGATTCATCCAGGGTTGGTTTGGGTTGTGTGTTAATGCAGAATGGCAAGGTGATAGCTTATGCCTCCAGACAGTTGAAGGTTCATGAGAAGAATTATCTAACCCATGACTTAAAGTTAGCTGCT
>NW_006239068.1:335226-337574 GCF_000226075.1 Solanum tuberosum
CCCATGTTGATGAAGAAAAGAGAGAGTTAGCGAAAGATGTGCATAGACTTGCACACTTAGGAGTCCGACTGATGAATTCTACAGAAAGAGGAATAGTGGTGACGAATGGGGCTGAATCATCACTAGTGTCAGAAGTGAAAGGAAAGCAAGACCAAGATCTCATTTTGCTAGACTTAAAGGCAAATGTTCATAAGCAAAGAGTATTAGCTTTTTGAACAAGGGGGAGATGGTGTATTGAGATATCAAGGTAGATTGTGTGTGCCTATGGTTGGATGGACTCCAAGAGAGAATCATGAAGGAAGCTCATAGCTCCAGATATTCCATTCATTCGGGCTCCACAAAGATGTATCGCAATCTGAGAGAAGTATTTTGGTGGAATGGCATGAAGAATGATATTGCTGAATTTGTTGCCAAATGTCCGAATTGCCAGCAAGTGAAAGTTGAGCACCAAAGGCCTGGTGATTTGGCGCAGAATATCAAACTTCCAGAATAGAAGTGGGAGATGATTAATATGGACTTCATCACGGGCTTACCAAGGTCGCGCAGACAACATGATTTTATATGGGTGATTGTCGACAGAATGAAAAAATCAACCCACTTTTTACCGGTAAAGACTACCCATTTGGCAGAAGATTATGCAGGTTGTACATTTAGGAGGTGGTGAGACTTCATGGAGTTTCGGTCTCTATTATTTCAGACAGAGGTGCGCAATTTACTGCACAGTTTTGGAAGTCATTCCAAAAAGGCTTGGGTTCAAAGGTGAACTTGAGTACTGCCTTTCATCCCCTGACAGATGGGCAAGCAGAGCGCACCATTCAGACATTAGAAGATATGTTGAGGGTTTGTGTGATTCATTTCAAGGAAAATTGGGATGATCACCTACCTCTCATCGAGTTTGCTTACAACAACAATTTTCATTCTAGCATCCAAATGGCTCCATATGAAGCTCTTTATGGGAGAAGATGCAGATCTCCTATTGGATGGTTCGAAGTTGGTGAAGCAGGGTTGATAGGACCAAATTTAGTCCACCAAGCCATGGAGAAGGTAAAGGTGATTCAGGAGAGGTTGAAAACGGCGCAGAGTCGTCAAAAATCCTACACAGATGTTAGGAGAAGGCCATTAGAGTTCGAAGTAGATGATTGAGTTTATTTGAAGGTTTCACCCATGAAGGGTGTCATGAGGTTTGGTAAGAAGGGGAAGCTTAGTCCCCGGTATATTGGACCTTATTACATAGCCAAGAGGATTGGCAATGTAGCTTATGAGTTGGAGCTACCTCAAGAGTTAGCAGTAGTTCATCCGGTGTTTCACATCTCCATGTTGAAGAAGTACATGGTAGATCCTTCATTGATTATACCAACTGAAAATGTTGGGATTAAGGATAACTTATCTTATGAGGAGATTGCGGTTCAGATTTTAGATCGCCAAGTTCGCAAGTTGAGGATCAAAGAAGTAGCTTCAGTCAAAGTTCTTTGGAGGAACCAATTTGTTGAGGAAGCTACTTGGGAAGCTGAAGAAAATATGAAGAAGAGATATCCACATCTCTTTGAATCTGGAGGGAATGCAAATCAAGGTACTAATTCTCTTCTTAGTATTCTTTGAATTTTGAATGAGCATGTTGATTGTTGCATTTATTTGTCGGGTGTTTGAACTAGATGTTACCACCCTTAGCTTAGTGAAATAAAGCTCATTCGAGGACGAATGTTCACAAGGGGGAGATATTGTAACATCTCACACCTAGAAACGACTATAAAGAGTTTAAAATATGAAAATAATGATTTTTTGGAAAGAAAAAGGAAATCTAGAAATTTTGTGTAAGTTAAGAAAGCGAGTTTTGGCCATTTTCAAACGGCCATAAATCCTAGCTCAGGAGAATTTAGGAGAAGCTCTTGATATGGTTGGAAATCCCTTGGAGAGATCTTTCCAACGCCGCCGATATTGCACGATTTCGATATCGTATGAGTGAGATATGCCTTTTCGGAAGTTGGGTTGTTGGATTGAGGAAAGTCCCAATCCGGATTTTAGGGGAAAGGCAAAGTAGTCTTTTCTCTAATTAATTTCCTAATTCGTTTTTAGGGGTTTGTTGGGGTAAAAACAGAACTTAATTTAGTTTTGGAAAATTAGAATACGCTTAGAGCTTGGAGAAAAGAGAAAAGAAGAAAGAAAGGGAGAAAAGCCAAGATTTCGCCAAGAACGTCAAGCGTTTGGAATGAAATTCATGGAATTCGTCGGGGGTGATCCCTATTAAGGTATGTGAGATCTTTTAGTGATGGGTTCAATTCAGTGATTTTGAGTTGTTTACATGTTAAAAAGTGAAGTTCTTGAAGGATATCGTTAAGTTCTTGGTTGGT
>NW_006239068.1:337969-340472 GCF_000226075.1 Solanum tuberosum
CAAGTCTAGAAGTTAAGAAGCAAGTCAAAGCAAAGTTTCTTAAAGTTTTCAAGAGTATTTAACAAATGTTTTAACTTCGTTTTAAAGCTCAAGTTTCAAGTTAAGCAAAGAATAAAGAGTTGAGTCCATTTCTCAAAAAGCTATAAGGGAACTAAGTATTCCCAAAGAGTTTATAAATGTTTTTACACATTTGAGCAGGAAAAGGGAACATCGATTCCGAGAGAGCATGTAAGCTAAGTTTTTGAGTAATTACCTCAATTCAAAGAAAGAGTTTTGCTTTTTACAAACATATGAGCTAAGTATATTTTGGGAGTAGTATTGAGCACCGATATGTGGATGCGAGTTCATATTAACTCAAGTCTCCATAAATCATGTAGCCATCATGGTTAGTAAAGATCATACTTTTTAGATGACTCATTAAGATGCTTTTAGCATAGACTAGTGGATCCACTAAGTTAAGCATTCTATATGACGGCAAAGTATATGACAGTTCTGGCAGCGTGGGCAAGACGTTGTATCACCACTTAGGCTCATAGTGGTGGTTGTCGGTTAGAGAATCTCCCATAAAAGTTATATTACTTTTATATATATAAGTAAAGTTGAGTTTGTTATTGCTTTATCTTTAACGAAATAAGTTGTTTACACTGTTTTACAAGCTTCATATATATATTGCATGTGTCTTATTGCTTTATAATGAGTTCAGTTATTAATGAGTTGCACAGAGCCAAGGTAAGTTGTAATGACCCTCTTGGTCATTTCTGTGTCTTGCCTTCTGTGTGTCGTTTGGAGCGTTCCTGTAGCGACCCCAAGTCATTTATGGCTTGCTGGGACTGACAGTTTGGTCACCTGGTCGTTCGTTTGGTTATAGTGTGAGTTTTTGTGTTTTGAAGCTTATGAACCTTGAACGATCATTTTCGATCAAAAGTTCAAGTAGATAACATCGGAATCCAAATATGACGATTCCATCAGCTCCGTAAGGGACATTTTAGGCTAGTAGCTTGTTCGGCATGACTCCTAATGTTTTCAGTGTGAATCGGTGCCATTAGGCGTTTTAGCCTTCGAAATTTGGCCTAAGGTTGACTTTGGTCAACATTCTTGGAAAAAGTGCTTGGATGAAAATTCCGTCAGCGCGGTTAGCTCCGAAATGTTGAGTTTGGTCTAGAACGACCTTTCGTTCGACTCCCGAGGCCTCCGGACTCATTCCAAGCCATCGGTGGATTTTGGTTAAAATGACATTTGGGTGTGGGACCCACTTTTTGTCAAGATGACCTCGTATGGAAAATTCGACTGTGCCGTTGAGTCTAAAATGTCGATTTTAGTAGGGTAGCATATCTGTTTTAATTTTATCAGGTTCCGAACTAATTTCGAGCACCCCGTCGGAGACTTTGAAGAATTTAGCCAAATCTGAGATCTGGTGCAGCTCTTTAGCGACCAGATTTGGTCCTTCACCGACCAATTATTGGGTTTTAGCAACCGGTTTCGCCCTTTTTAAAACCCCAACTTAGCTTTATTCCTCATTTTAAAAGTGTGATACCTTGAGCTATGCAGGTCCGATCTGGGTGATTCAAAAGTCAAAGTTGTGAGATTTTTCTAGGAAAATTGATTGGTGAGCTCGGAATCTGATTTGGGGTCCCCGTTCGAGGTAAATTTCACAAAATACCTGCTGCCACAACCCTTTTTGTGAGCTTGATTTTGGAAATTTTTGAGACTTGTTTTCTCAGCCATTTTAGGTCCGATTTCAGTTATTTTTGAGGCTATCTTGCGTGGTTTTTCGAGGAGAACGTCGTGGTGTCGTCGCATTTCACTGTAGACCTCCAGTCTCTGGAAAATATACTAACTTAAGCTGCTGTCCCATTTCTAGTTTTTGAGAAAAAATGGATTTTGGTTGCATGTTGATATTGTGTGGTTTCTGATTCCCGAATTGTGTCCCATTTTGGAACACAAATTCGGGGAGCTGTTAAGAACCTACTTTTGGGATAATTTCGGAATTTTCAGCGTGGGTCCCACGATTCCTGTTTTGACCCCAAAATTGACTCGTCTCCGTTTGTTGTGATTTTGGTGTCTAAACGACCGTAATAACGTTATGACTCTATTTTTGGAGCGCGTGTGATCGGCCTACAGGTAGGCTATGGTTTCCCTCTCTTAGATTGAGCTTGAGAGTGTGAATGCATGTTGATTAGTTGGGATTTGAGTTGGTAGTTATTAAATCATGCATATGTGTTTAGAAATCATATTTTCGACCTATTTCGAGAATTATCGGGTAACTGTGAGCATGCTTTGTATTATTAATTGACCCTCCTCGCTATGTGAAGTGCTTGCATGCTTAATTATTGTTTATTTGAAGCATGTTGGGCCTTAGTTTAGGTTTGACTACGGCTTGCCTTAGAAATACATGATTCAGATTCGATAGGCCTTAGTTTTGCCCCGACGTCGCTTGGTCGGCTTAGATCCCTGTAGACTGGTGTAGCATACTTGAGTCTGGTAGTTTGGGCCTTAGCTAGGC
>NW_006239068.1:341154-345869 GCF_000226075.1 Solanum tuberosum
TTGCTCAGTCGGCCTATGATGCCTACTAGGTACTTGTTGTTTTGGTAGTCATGCTACGCTCTGCATCTATTTTGTGATGTAGGTCCGAGCACTAGTAGCCAGCGTTGATCTAGCTTGGAGTAGACTTATCCGGAGACGGGGGTGAGCACACGACGTTTTGTACTATTTCAGTCTCCATATTTGTATATAGACTTGTCTTTTACCCTTCGAGACAGTCTAGTCTCTGTGGTCCACTTTTGGGACTTGTACTCGTTTTGTTAGTAGCTCTGTACTAGTGACTTCCAGGTTCTGGGAGGGATCTTTATTTGTATATATGTTTGGTTTGCTTCCGCCTGGTTATGTTGTTATCTTAAATTTTGCCTACTCTTGTTTCTGCCCTCAGACCCATTACTTGCTGTTCCGGGTAACGGGTTGGCTTACCTACTGGTGGGTTATAGTAGGTGCCATCATGACTCGAGGAATCGGGTCGTGACAAGTTGGTATTAGTGCCTCAGGTTCACCGGTCTCACTAGTACAGAGCTAACGTCTAGTAGAGTCTTACAGATCTGTGCGGAGACGTCCGTAACTTATCTTCGGGAGGCTACAGATGTCTTCTGGAAGATTTCTTCTTTTGTTTCACTTTCGTGCAACGTGTGTCTTATTGGTTCCTTGAAATCTCACTTGTTTCACTTTTTCGCAGGATGGCTCGCATGTGAGGCGGCGCGGCTGGGGTGATGCACCCGGGCCTGCAAACAGATCCCCAGCTTGGGGTTGATGCCGACCCCGAGATCGAGGCAGGGCCGCAACTGCGGCCTGAGATAGGGAGGAGGAGTCCGAGGCAGCATATGTACCTCCACAGCTAGTGGGGCCGGGATCAGCCCCGCCACCACCCGCACCAGCTGCAGCTCCTGACCTTCATGCCCTGCTGACTCAAATATTAGCTGCTATTGGTGAGATGCGTCAGGCACCAGCACCAGTTCCAGCTCCTGCTCCAGCTCCGCAGGTCAGCCTGCCGCAGCGACACCAGAGGTTCAGCTGCCACAAGTTCATGTGACCGCCCTGCCAGACTTAAAGGACAGATATATGCCACTGTGCGAGTATAAGATGCTCAGGGTATTCCAGAGGTTGGCACCGCCGATATTCACAGGGGCGATTGGGGAAGACGCCCACGAGTTCCAGCTCACTTGCCAGGAGCAGCTACAGTCATTAGGCCTCTTGGAGTCGAGAGGAGCCGACTTCACCGCTTATCAGTTCCGTAGGCCAGCCAGGCAGTGGTGGCGCACATATCGAGAGTCCAGGCCAGTTGGATCGCCTCATATATTTTGGAGTGAGTTCTCAGAGGCTTTCTTGGCCCGGTTCATGCCACGGAGCATTAGGGATAGGCTTCGTGATCAGTTCTCCAGATTGGAGCAGGGCCCTATGACCGTCTCAGAGTACGAGATGAGGTTCCATGAGTTGTCTTGACATGCTACCATGATCCTGCCCACGGAGGAGGAAAAAGTTCATTGTTTTGTACATGGGTTGCTGTACCGTCTAAGGGTCGACACAGAACATTTGGTTTCAGCCGGCCGTTCATTTCTTGATGTGGTCGATCATGCCCGATCCATGGAGCATATTCATCGCAAGGCCCAAGGGGGCAGCGATAAGAGGGCACGCTACCAGGGCAGCTACAATGGGTCCCAGACTACAGGGAGAGACTCCTATGATAGGGCCCGCCAGAGGTTCCAGCAGGTCAGTCTAGTCAGCCTGTTCAGGCGGCATTACCTGCTTCTGAGGGAGGCCAGCATCAGCAGGCTGGTCCTAGTACGGGCCAGAGTTCAAGGGGATCAGATTCCCTCCCTTCTTACCGCGGTCGGGTTACTTCAGGGCATTCAGCTTCGGGGTGTTTTGATTGCGGTGCGCTTGACCATTGGTCCAGAGTGTGCCCCTGGCGAGGGCGATGGGGGATTGTACCAACTCATCTTGCATCTAGACCAATTTTAGCAGTGCCCCCTCCAGCTAGAGGTGTTAGTCAGGACCAGGATCGTCGGGACAGCCGACAGGGTACCAGAGGCGGAGCTCGGGGAGGCAGGTTAGGTGGTAGATCAGATGCATCGGGCAGAGGTGCTCAGGGCCATTTCTATGCAGCCTCGGCGAGGGCGGCGACTGAGGCATCTGACGATGTCATCACAGGTATGCTTTTAATATGCCATCAGCCTGCTACAGTATTATTTGATCCTGGGTCCACATTCTCGTATGTATCTGTTTATTTTGCTTCCCGATTGGGTATGAGGTCTGAGTCTTTGGCAGAGCCAGTTCATGTTTCGACCCCGGTGGGTGAGTCCTTAGTAGTGGATCAGGTATTGTGAGCTTGCTTAGTGACTATCCAAGGTTATGATACTAGAGTTGATCTTATTCTGCTAGATATGGTTGATTTTGATGTGATTCTGGGAATGGATTGATTATCCCCCTACCATGCGGTCTTGGATTGCTATGCCAAGACCGTTACTTTATCCATGCCTGGCATTCCCCCAGTGTTGTGGCAGGGTGCTTATAGTCACACACCGACGGGGATCATCTCTTTTATGCGGGCTAGACGGTTGGTTGCTTTTGGGTGTTTAGCTTATTTGGCCTATGTGAGAGATGTGAGTAAGGAGGGCCCTTCAGTTGACTCAGTTCCTATGGCTAGAGAGTTTTCAGATGTGTTCCCTACAGACCTACCTAGCCTACCCCCAGATCGTGACATTGATTTTTCCATAGATTTGGAGCCCGACACCCGTCCTATTTCTATTCCGCCTTACTGGATGGCTCCTACAGAGCTCAGGGAGCTCAATGTTCAGTTAGAGGACCTCTTAGGTAAGGGGTTCATCCGTCTGAGTGTGTCTCCTTGAGGTGCTCCTGTTCTATTTGTGAAGAAGAAGGACGGGACAATGAGGATGTGCATTGACTACATGTAGCTGAACAAGGTGACGGTGAAGAACCGTTACCCCATGCCTCGTATTGATGATTTGTTTGATCAGCTTCAAGGTGCCGCCGTGTTTTCTAAGATTGATTTGAGGTCCGGGTACCATCAACTGAGGATTAGGGTAGCAGACATCCCTAAGACTGCATTTTGGACCCGTTATGGCCATTATGTGTTCTTGGTGATGTCATTTGGGTTGACTAATGCCCCTGTTGCCTTCATGGACTTGATGACATGTGTGTTCAGGCCATACCTTGATTTATTTGCTATCGTCTTCATTGATGACATATTGGTATATTCGCGGAGCCGGAGTGTGCATGGGCAGAATTTGAGGATAGTGCTCCAGACTTTAAGAGATCAGCGGCTTTATGCCAAGTTCTCAAAGTGCGAGTTTTGGCTTGAGTCTGTAGCATTCTTGGGGCATGTGGTGTCCAAGGAGGTTATTGGGGTTGATCCGGTGAAGATTGAGGCTATTTGTGATTGGGATAGGCCCACTTCTGTTACTGAGGTTCGTAGATTCGTCGGGTTAGCGAGTTACTACAAACGCTTTGCTGAGGGATTTTCTACTATTGCAGCCCTGTTGACTCGATTGACTCGTGTTGATGTTCCCTTTGTTTGGTCAGAGGAGTGTGAGGCGAGCTTTTTGAGGCTCAAGGAGTTATTGACCACCGCTCCTATATTGACTCTTCCAGTTGAGGGCGAGGGCTTCACAGTTTATTGTGACGCATTCGGCGTTGGTTTGGGTTGTGTATTGATGCAGCAGGGCCGGGTTATTGGTTATGCGTCGAGGCAGCTTAAGATCCATGAGCGCAACTACCCCACTCATGACTTGGAGTTGGCGGCGGTAGTTTTCGCGCTTAAAATTTGGAGGCACTACTTGTATGGAGTTCAATGTGAGATCTATACCGATCATAGGAGTCTTCAGTACATCATGAGCCAGATGGACCTTAATTTGAGGCAGCATCGTTGGATTGAGCTCCTGAAGGACTATGACCTCTCTATTATCTACCATCCGGGCAAGGCGAATGTAGTAGGGGACGCCTTGAACCGGAAGGCGGGGAGTATGGGTAGTCTAGCCTTCCTTTCTGTTTCGGAGCGACCATTGGCTTTGGACATTCAGTCCTTAGCTAACCGGATGATCAGACTTGATATTTCAGATTCCAGACGGGTATTAGACCTATGTGGGAGTTCAATCTTCTTTGCTTGATAGGATCTGTGGTTGCCAGTTTGAGGATGAGGCCTTGGTGGCCCTTAGAGATCGAGTGTTAGCGGGTGATGGTGGTCAGGCTACCTTAGATCCTGATGGAGTGTTGAAACTCGCCGGCCGCATCTGTGTTCTGAGAGTTGGAGATTTGGTACGGTTGATACTTTCTGAGGCCCATGAGTTTAGATACTCTATCCATCCGGGCACATCGAAGATGTATCGTGATTTGAGGTAGCATTACTGGTGGAGTGGCATAAGGAGAGATATTGCCGACTACGTATCCCGTTGTCTGTGATGCCAGCAGGTGAAGGCCGAGCATTTGAGGCCTGGTGGCGAGTTCCAGAGATTACCCATTCTGGAGTGGAAGTGAGAGCGTATCACTATGGACTTCATTGTGGGGTTGCCTCGGACTTCTAGAGGTGTTGACAGTATTTGGGTCATCGTGGATCAATTGACCAAGTCAGCACACTTCCTTCCTGTCCACACTACTTTCAGTGCCGATAAGTTGGCTCGTATATACATTAGGGAGGTGGTTCGTGTTCATGGCGTGCCTATTTCTATCATTTCAGGCCGGGGTTCACAGTTCACTTC
>NW_006239068.1:345969-346128 GCF_000226075.1 Solanum tuberosum
ATACTTGATACTTGTGATTGGTTACTTGGGTACTTTTAGTGAGCATTCGGTTCGAGGTCCGGACTTCGTACTGTCAGATTCTACTAATTAGGGTTGAGGTTCTAGTTTGATGTTCTCCGTTCTTGGGTTCTTATATGCAATTCTCTTTAGTTATTGTTA
>NW_006239068.1:346530-346849 GCF_000226075.1 Solanum tuberosum
CACACGACGTTTTGTACTATTTCAGTCTCCATCTGTGTATATAGACTTGTCTTTTACCTTTCAAGACAGTCCAGTCTCTGTGCTCCACTTTTGGGACTTGTACTCATTTTGTTAGTAGCTCTGTACTAGTGACTTCCAGGTTCTGGGAGGGATCTTTATTTGTATATATGTTTGGTTTGCTTCTGCCTGGTTATGTTGTTATCTTAAATTTTGCCAACTCTTATTTCTGCCCTCAGACCCATTACTTGTTGTTCCGGGTTACGGGTTGGCTTACCTACTGGTGGGTTAGAGTAGGTGCCATCATGACTTGAGAAATCGG
>NW_006239068.1:346992-363897 GCF_000226075.1 Solanum tuberosum
CGCATACTTGTACATTCAATGTACTGATGCCAGTTGGCCTGTATTGTCTTATGATGGAGACACATGTAACCAGAATCAACATCCAGTGCCTCGTTGATCCAGTTGAGCACTCAGAGTCAGTGGTGAGCCTCCTTGCATTCCGTAGGACTCTTTTATTCGCTCTTAGTCTTTCATTATTAGGATGTTGTGGGGTCTGTCCCAACATCCATCTCAGTATTATAGTGGCTTCATAGACAATCAAACAGTTAGTTATGAGTCTCTCATCTATGTATTTGCAGATACTTTGTTTTGAGACAGAAGTTGCCAATTTGGCTAAGATGTTATCATTTTAAACTATTACATGAGTTTATTTTGTTGAGTTAAGTCTTCCGCTGAGTTAAGTAAGCCAGGTCAAGGGTTCGCTTGGGGCCAACAATGGTCTCCGAGTGCCAGTCTGCCCCAGGATGTAGACTCGGGGCGTGACAATGATCATCAGATGTTGGGCCTGTGCTCAAGCACAGTGTAACACCCTAATTATAGTGTAAGTGTCACTGATTTCCAAGAAGTTTCAAATGTGTACTTGAAAATCTTCTGATGGAGTTTAGTGAATTGCCCAGTAGAGTATCAGTTGCACCATGTTTTGTTTAAGCTCGAATCTACGGTAGGTGGTGGTTTCTTAATGCTGAAAGTAGCATTAATGGTGAGTGGGATTGCCACATCATGAACTATCATCGCTGCCATCTTTACATGTGCTTCATCTTCAGCAGTTCTACCTGAGTAATAGGGTACTACAAAGTCGCTTTCCTTCTCCGATAATGTAAGTATCGTTCAAGCTATGCAAATGCCTCCACAAGTTCTCTGTTCTTATCCAATGCAATGCTCTAAATTGCGTGCAAAGAGGAACAACTAAGATCAAGTTATCAACACTTGAACACTGAATATATAGATTTGGAAAAATTAAATATAGACTTATTCTAAAGTCTCCGGTAGCGGTGCAAAAACCTTGTTGCTCCGAAATCCACACGGAAGTGTACGTGGTCGCGCAAGTAATATAGTATATCTAACAAAGCCAGATTATCGAACTTAAAGGACTTACGATTATTCTAAATTGAATTTATCTAATACCCACATTTTAATGCAAGTGTGCCACAAAAGTTTGGTTTATATTTATAACTAAAAATGTAAGAATCTAAGACTTAGAATAAGTAACAACGATTCATTTCAAATTGGATGTTAACAATAATTGGAAAAAATACAGGGCTGCAACGTAACTAAGAATTCATGCTTCGTATTTCTTCAATGGATTTCAGATGGTTATCAAATTACTGATCTACAAGGTTAATATTATGATCATGATCTCCCGACCTCTAATCACCTACCCCAATTGATAGTCTAACTACATCATTGAGCAGGATAGACTAAATCAAATGCAGAGCATTAAGCTATCTTCTTATTTCTTAACCAAGAACGACACCTAGGTACATCCCCATCCTGGATACAAATAAATTCTAGTGATATGCAAAAAAAGATCATGCTCTTTGTATTCCACGTTTTATCCCTCTATCTCCCGAGTTCAAGAGAAAATAATAAATTTATTCTAATGACTATCAAGCATCAAAATAGTAATACAAGAACACAAGAGTAATTTAAGTGATAACCAACTTCATCCATAAAATAAATAGTCAACAATCATTCGTAGTCGGAGCCCCCAGAACAGGGGTTCTTAGCTACTCATGCTAATAAAAAATATAAAGATAATTGTTTTCATCCAAATCAATGACTAAGAAAAAATAGAAGAAAAGAAACCTAAGGTGAATTCTATTCCTTAGCTCTTGCACTTGAAAAAAAACAGAACCCTACGAAAGATACATAATTTTCTATTTATAGGGTTAAGGAAATAATCTCTTTTCCTTCTTGGATTTGAAATCCTAAAATTTGGGATTTTCATCGGGGCATCAGTGGGGCGGCGCGCCACCATAGCGCCAGATCTGGGTGCCAGACATAGTCACTAAAAAATCTATCACTTATTTTAGACCGCAAAATTTAAATACTCCGTGACAAATCAAACCAACTCATATAAAATAAGACGGAGGGAGTAGTATATTATATTTCGTGGTGTTTTGATAACATAGATTTCCCTTAATTATTTTCTTGTCCTCTTTTTGTTATTTTGGGAAAAAGAGCAACTCAATGTAAAAAGAGTGTAGACACTCTTATCCTGTTGTGAAGATGGTCATGTGTCCTAATCCTAATATAATATAGAGAGAGCTTCACTAACGGCCACACATGGCCTCCATCCCCTTCAAACCCCTTCAACCAACTCAATTCCAATTCCAACTCCAACTCTATTCTTCAACGATTCTACTAAACCCCTTCAAGCTTCATACTACTCTACCAAGAATTTCATCTTCCATTCATGTCACTCACGTGGAGACAACAGAGCAAGAAATTTCACACACCAGAAGAGATAGTAAAACTAATAGTAACGAAAATGGTTCTGGGTTTTCCTCCTTTACTCCCAAATATAAGAGAGTTGATTCTGGTCAGGAAAATGGTGCCAAAAGAGTTGTTCTTAAAGACAGAAATGCAAAATTGAAACCTAAAAGAAGGACCTCTGAATCTTCCTCTTCCTCTTCTACTAATAATAATAAGGCGGTGGAGTCAAAGAAGAGTAAAATTGATTCTACATTGAGGATTGGATTAGATATGTGCTCAAAAAGAGGGGATGTACTTAGTGCAATTAGGCTATATGATTTGGCCTTGCTACAAGGAATAGTAATGGGACAGTATCACTATGCTGTACTTCTCTATCTTTGTGCTTCTGCAGCTACTGGTCTCATTCACCCAGCAAAAAGTGGAAGTGGTAGTAGGACTTTGAATGCTCCCAATGAACCTTCTTCTCATAATAACAGCAACGAGTTTAACGTAATTGACCATGATTCACATTTGTTGGGCTCTTCCACTGTAGATGAATTTGTTCAATTTATGAAGAGTAGTGCAAAACGTTGTAATTTACAAAGTGTAAGACATGATGACAGTGGAATTAAAGTGAGTGAAGATGTAAGACATTATGCACTTACAAGGGGTTTTGAAATCTATGAGAAAATGCTCTCAGATAAGGTACAAATGAATGAAGCAACCCTTACATCTGTTGCAAGAATGGCAATGGCATTAGGCAATGGTGACATGGCATTTCATGTTGTAAAGAAAATGAAAGAAGATGGAATAAACCCCAAACTACGATCGTATGGTCCTTCCTTATCTGTTTTCTGCAATAACGGGGATGTCGACAAGGCATTTATAGTTGAACAACACATGTTGGAGAATGGTATCTATCCAGAGGAACCTGAGCTGGAGGCACTTCTAAAAGTAAGTATAGAAGCTGGTAGGAGTGAAAAGGTGTACTATTTGTTGCATAAGCTTAGAGAAGGAATTCGACAAGTCTCACCTTCTACTGCAGATTTGATTGCCAAGTGGTTCAACAGCAAGGTAGCTTCAAGGGTGGGAAAAAGAAAATGGGATGTAAGATCCATACACAAAGCTATTAAAAATGGAGGTGGTGGCTGGCATGGACAAGGCTGGTTGGGTAATGGAAAATGGACTGTATCGCGTGCAATCGTTGGCTCTGATGGCTGCTGCAAATTCTGTGCTGAGAAGCTCGTCACCATTGATCTTGATCCCGAAGAAACTGAAAAGTTTGCCAAGTCAGTTGCTTCTATAGCTGCGAAGAGAGAGAGAAATTCGAGCTTCCAGAAATTTCAAGTACGTTTTACTAACTGCTCTGATGATTAGTTAGTTGTTCTTGGATCATTAGTGCCTCTTATGAGGGTGAAACATATTTTGATGACTGCAGAGATGGCTTGATTACTATGGACCATTTGAAGCTGTTATTGATGGTGCAAATGTTGGTCTTTACAGCCAAAGAAAGTTTAGGCCATCTAAGGTAAAGTATTGGGTGCCTTGTTAATGAAACATGATATTTTTCAAAAGCTCAGGTCTTTTGCTTTTTCTAATAGACAATTTGCATTCAGGTCAATGCTGTCGTCAATGGAATTCGTCAGATGCTTCCTTCAAAAAAGTGGCCACTAATAGTTTTGCACAATAGACGTATTACTGGAGATAAGATGGATGAACCATTCAATAGATCGTTAGTTGAGAAGTGGAAAAATGCGGATGCGATCTATGCAACACCTACTGGGTCAAATGATGATTGGTGAGACCTGTAATCTTTTATTTCAAGGTCGTTTTCGGTGCATATTCTTAATGCCTTGTGTTGAGTTCTTTTTCTAATTCGTCCTAGTGGGAAATGAACTTTTTTCCTCAGGTACTGGCTGTATGCAGCTATAAAATTTCGGTGCTTGCTTGTGACCAATGATGAGATGAGGGACCATTTGTTTCAACTTCTGGGAAATGACTTTTTCCCAAAATGGAAGGAAAGGCATCAGGTTAGTTCTACACTTCAGGAATAGCTGCATGAAATATTGAATTTATTTTTCCGATATGCATGTAACAAGACAATCATGCATAGGATTCAAAGTAGATTATGACATTAATTTACTATCCAGAAGTATATTCCTCTTGATTGATTGATGCTATATTGCATCGATACAGAGGTTACGCCCAGGGGAAGAGGAATTATCTGGGGTGGGGGAGTTGGTTATGGGTATTGAATTATGTATAAAGCAGAACAAGGTTCTGGAGACAAATGGCCTATAATTGACTGGTTCTCTAACTTACCTCCTCTAGCCATCATAACTATTTTTCCTCATATGACTTAATATTCTCTCTGTAAAGCAAAGTGATCCCTCTTTCTTAGCTTACCTTGCTAAGGGCTATCTCCATCTCCTCATGCATATGCATTAATATCATATAAACTTGAATTTCTCACAGTTATCTGATAAAGGATTTTCCTTTTCTTCATGGAAGGTGCGTTTCAGTTTCTCTGAAACAGGTCCAGTGTTTCACATGCCGCCTCCATGTTCTATTGTAATTCAGGTCAGTGACACCTTCTAATCGATATGCTCTGCTATATAACAAATAATATGCTCATGAAACCAAAATACAAATATAGTTCAGCCCTTCTTATCTATCTTCAGATACAAAATGTGTACTCGAGATTGAGCACATATTTAAAAAATGGTGTACGTGTTGTCATTGAACAAAACCTTTAAATGTAATTCTGTTCCTTTATGTCTCCAGGAGTCAGAAGAAGGATACTGGCATGTACCAATTGCCTCAGAACTTGAATCTGAAGAGGAAAGGACGTGGTTGTGCATTAGGCGTGCCAATTCACCTATGGCAAATCAAGATTCTTCCACTGTAAACATATGTAAGTGCCTTTTACCAAAAAACGGTAAACTGATATAAGAAGATAGTCTTTTGTGAAATCTGACAGATTGGCCAAGTCGCCTAAGTGCCAAATTTGGCTCAAATATCCTCCAAAACATCCCTTGTACATCTTGAAAATGTCATCTTCTTACTGATCCCCATTCCTTATTCTTGTTTTCTAGCTAAAAGAGAGAAATATCAAAAGTTGACTCTGTATATAGCCTTAAGATTTGAATGCATGATTTTAACTCAAAAACTTCAGACTCGCTGTATTTTCAAACTTCCCTTCCCCAACTCTATGAATTCTCAATTACTTATAAACTGATGTGTCATGTACACCTTTCACCAAGATTAGCCTGCTTGAGAATATTTGGTAAATATGCCGGGGGCTGATCACTTTTTGGTCCGCCTTTTAGAGTTCAGCCACCGGTTGAAATGTTGATACATAATAACCAGTTTTCAGTTACAAAGATCATTTTTCCCTTAACTTCTTCGTTTGAAAGTGGCAGAGAGCTGCATCTTCATCTTCTCTATGATCTCCCTGAATTTTGAACTGCATAGTTCAAACTACAGGAAAACATATTTCCAGGAGTTTGAATTGCTTCAGAAAAAAATGATCGCGTTTGAACTTTTATCAGTTCAAAGTCCAGGAATTTACCTTAAGTTTGAGGAAAGTTTCTTCACTAATATAGCAAGGCCTGCAAGAAACGTGATTCCAGTCTCAATTATTATCTAGGATGAGTGACTCAGAGGGGGGAGGGGATCATATTAACAGAAAACTTTGAGATACAAAAGTAATTCCGTGTACCAGTACATCCAAAGACCCATAATTATGATGAGGAGCATGACGACGATAATAGCGATCAAAGCTGAATGCCTGCAAAGTGCCATTTGCACATTAATATCAGATGTTGAAGCAAAAGCAAAGATGGAAAAATTAAAATTAAACTAAATTTGAGATGTACACAATATTCATATTGCAGACGCTACGTATCTCGCCTTTCTCTCGCTTGGCGAGAGTGGTTCAAATTTTTGGACTTCTCGCACCTTTTATCGCCAAGCTAGACCCTTGACCTGTCCAAAATGCTTCGAACTCTAATACATTGTCCTGGAGTTCTAACTTTAAAAAGTGAAACTCCATAATAGTGTCATGGAGTTCGAAATTATTCAAATGAAACTCCATGAATTTTTCTTGGATTTTGAACTGCACAGCTCAAACTCCAGGAACTTTTTGAACTCCAGAACAGTGCTTGAGTTTCATATGTAAAATTTTCGACCTGCAACACACTGTGCTGCAGTTTTTCCATGTTCTCATTATGGGTATTCTGTCCAAATTTGGTTTTTGTATTGAAAAGCAGCTAAAGTTTGAATAGTTATGGAACAGTGGCTAAGTGTCGATTAGGCGTAATGAAAGTGGCAATTTGTATTTTTTTCAAAGATTTGGGGCTTATACCAGTTATTCTTTATGTCCAGCTCCATCAACTTTGATAGTATCAAGTTTTCCAAAGTAGATTGTGCTGTTTCTTTCAATGGAATTGCAAGAAATGTATAGTGCTAAACGTTAAATGGTCTGTGTGCATGTTCTTTTACATCCTTATCTCAAGATAAATATGTGAAGACATTTATGGATGATTGGATGTAAAATCAAACATTTTAATTAATCACACAAATGTCCAAGATCTTTTAAATTTTAAAGCATTCGATCCTCGGATTAAATTCTACTTTTGTTGTTTTGTATTAACAGAGATATATACCTGATATGCACCATTGCTTTCATTGAATAGCAATCCATAGTCTTGTGTACCTTTTCCCGAAGAAGTTGAAATTGTATATAACATGTTTATTTAGAGTTGTTGTATGTCAATGTTATGCAGCCAAAAATGTTGGTGATCCCACTCACAAATGCCCTCCTACGTCCTCAGACCCTCCTCACAACCAGGGAGATGCAAGGTCAAGCACAAGAAGGAAAAATCAAGTTAAGGTGACAGGAAAAACGCATGGCAGCCATGGTCGGGGTAAGGAAGCACCTGAAGAGATATATAGAAGTCTTAAAAATATATTACAACCGTCAATAACCTCAGATCATTGTTCTATTCTTCCAGAACTGAAGGCAGCAGAGGAGTTAGGGAGTTGCGTAGTTGATTTCCAAATATAATCTCTTTAGTGTGGACTTTGGACCTTTTTGACACAAAAGATGGTGCAAGCAGCCTCCATTCCAGTAGGTATATATACCACATACTTGAACAAGATCAGTTTAATTTGGATCTTTCTGCCATGTAGATTAGATAGGAGTTTTCTGGTATTAGGGAGGAGAAGAAATGGGATGGCAAGGCTTGTCTTGGGTTCTTATTGTAACAGCACTTTGTATGATTTTTGCCAGCATTAAAGGTAGTTTTATTAGTCTTTATGGTGAATAATTTTCTTCAACATTTTTTTTGCCTAAATCTGTATGCCAGGTGCAACAAATAATTTGAATCAACACAAATTGATTTTGGACTCGACCTGTGATGGAAGCTACTTCTCTAAACACGTAGCATTTGGGCTGACCCTTTGATAAGAATTGAATTATTTGAAACAAAAACACGAAATAATGTCGAACCAAGAAACTTTGCAAGTTTATACAACTCTATTGACATGCGAGTAGTGGTTAGACCAGCTTTGTTGTATGGAGTGGAGTGTTGGTCAATCCATATTCAAAAGTTGCAAGTGAGGGAAATGAGGATGTTGATATGGATGTGTGGACATACCAAGAACAATAGGATTAGGAATGAGAATATCAGGGATGAAGTGGGAGTGGCCTCCCGAGGGTCTTTGGGAAACAACCTCTCTCCTTGCAAATATAGTGGTAAAGTCTGTGTCCACTTTATCCTCTTCAAACTCCATTTCACTGGGCTTCTTGTTGTACTTTATGACCTATTTGTCATTTCGGACGTAGTAATTTCTATACCTGTCTCAAAACATCAATGACCACACCGTACAATTACCATATATATATATATGACAAACACCTATTTGAGAAAAGTTGCAACATAAGTTTAAATTATTTCCATATAAGGTAGAACAGTAGGATGGTGTGCCTTGAAGCAGGAGTTTTAAGTTTTTTCCACAAGGCATAAGTAGTGAATATGTCAGAAGTCAAAATTATCCTAAAGAGAAAAGATGTACAACTCAATCTAGAATCAAGAAAACTAAGAAACACCTACAATGTCCTAGGTAGTAGTCATATATTCATATAGGTGGCCTCTATATGAACTAGACACAGCTCCACAAACAATTTTATGACACTTTCAAATTCAAAGTTCTAATATCAAGTGTGTTATGCCCTAACTGAATTCTATTTGATGCTATGGAATCACATCGAAAGCACCTAATAGAGATATGAATCACTACAATTTCCAATTTAATTATTTTATTCAGTTATATTGATTTTTAAAGCTGAGACAATATTTAATAAAAATACGCAAGATAATGTGAACAATAATAATTTGTGAAAATTCATTAAGCATGGAGAAAAATGTAGACCCAAGTCGATCAACGAATTTAGCAATCTCTACTCATAACACCACACTTGTCTATGGAGCTTCTAAGAACCTGAAACTAATAAGAAATAGCAAATGACTCTATGAACACCATAAACAAGAATGTGGGCTTACCAACAACTTGAAAACAGTAAGTACTCATGTGTCATGGATTTACGACACTTGTAATGCTTAAAACTTAGGATTATTGTAAGTCTTTGAGCACATTTTTTGTAGATTTGATGTGTTTTGTCAATGTTTTACAAGAAAACAAGATTTTGGTCTCTGAATGTTAGAAGTCAGGAGTGCAGAGAAGATTTTGTCATTTATGAGCCATTCTACAAATCGTGGTCTAAACCAAGAGTCGTAGATGAAAGATTAGAGAATGTGAAATAAAGTCTGAGGTTTACGAGCAATAGAAAGAGCTCTAAAAGGTTTCACGAGGCCTAGAAACAAGATCGTAGAAAAAGTATTGAAGATATGTAAAAGTGGGCTGCCAAACCACGAATGCATAAGACGGGCTGTAGAAGCTTGTACGAGCCGTAAACAAGCTCCCATAGATGAGATTCATAGAGTTTGGAAAATAGAAGCCTGAAGACTACGATGGAACATGACGAGCCGTAGAACATTACATAGACCGTAGATCTCGTCCGTGGAAAATGTCCTGGGACTGAATATTCACTGTCGAAGACTCCATGAGCCGTGAACCACGGCCCATACTTGGGATTGTAAAAGCTGCCGAATTTCAGCTTTCCCAGAACAGTTTAGATAGGGTTTTGTATGTCCACCCACTTACTTCTACATTCCCAATTCTTATAAGGAATAAAACTCTCATGATCTTTTCACTTTTCACCTCAGAGATGTATTATTCAGTATGTGCTACAGTTTTGAACTTAGTTAATCTTCTTTTATTATTTAACTAGTGAAAATGGTCACCTTCGCGCGAGCATTATTTTATAATGTTAAATAAATAAAATTATTAAATATACAAAGTTATTTATTTTAAAATATAGTCAATTGAATAAGTTACATAAATTAAAATGGGCGAAATAAAAAAAAATTAAACTTTTTTTGAGATATAAAAACAAAATTTTTCACGTGTAATAAAAGAGTTATATATTTGTACGAATAAAAAAAATAAAAATTAAAAGATCATGCAATAAAATTTTTGGGGGACCCCTTGAAATGATAGAGGAAAGCATTCATTCCAAAATACTGACAACATTATTTATGACATTTGAGGTTTATTCGACCTTAAGACTCACATCTTATACTATTCTGTCTATTCATGACATTTGAGGTACTATCCCCAGCTCTTAAAAGAGTGTTTCAACAGAACCATCCCTTCTCCCACGACACACACACACACCTTATTCCCAAGAAACATGCCAAAGAAGAATAAGCTAAAGAAAATTTTGCTTTCCAATTCAAATAAAGATCCTCACTGGAACAACCAGATACAAGCTCAAAGTGGTAAAAGAGTGTATACCTTGTGTGGAGCACCAATAAAGTCATAAGGGACACATCTTCTGTTTACAACATCGCGGATCAAAAGTTTCTGACCATTGTAAGTGGTCAAGATTGATATCTTATTCGCAGGATATCCAAGTAATCGCATATACATATAGACACTGACTGTGTATTCAGCCTCTCCCTCATTTTGATAGAACCAAGGGGAAGGGGCACTTTCACCTCTGCCATTGTAATTGGGCACATCTACCAACCGATAGTCATATGAGAATCAAGCATTTGCTTTATGGAAGACCGCATTCTCCTTCACATAAGGCAGATCCCCCAGTTCTCTGTATCTCCAATTGTAAAGCCGTGCCCTACCCTGCGCATTGAGCTCAATATATGGAATCCCTAGTCTGACAAATCTTGTGAAGAGACTCTGATCCATGTGGCTGTACTTCTGAAAAGCCATATTTTTCACGACAGGGGGCAACTGATGATGGTCGCCAATCAGTATACAGCGTTTAAGCCGAGCATAGCCATCTTCCTGTCTCTGAAGCAACATTGGGATGAAAGTTTCAATTTCCAAAATTTGGGCATTTCTTCCATCAACAGATTGTCATACTTAAAACCCACTTGAAGAAAATCCTTCCTTTTAAGTGCTGCATGAGTGCAGGTCATTGCCACAATTTTTGCCTGTTTGGTCATCAGGTAATTAGACCGATCAACAGTGGACTTGAGCAATTCAATTGCTCTACATTCTTCGAGCTCTTGAAACATTGTTTTCAAATGACGAAAGCACCCCTTAGCTGAACGCATGTCCTTTCCAAAAGACTGACCCGTGAAAACTGGCTGGGGAGTATCAGAAAAAAATTCCTTAAATGGAAACTTATCCTGAACAATGGTTGGGTTATCTTGCTCTGCAGCGCAAGCAGCTAAAAATTGTTCCCACCGTGAGTATACATGAAGCAGCCAGAAGTATCCCACAGTTTCACATGTATAACCAACATCTTCAGGAAGTCGAAGGGACCTTGCAAGGCGTTTGACTTCACTAAGCAGTTCTAGCCGCCGAACAAGCATGGCATTTGCTCTCCCTTGACTACTGAAGTCAAGATCAGTTGCTAATTCTTGCTCTCCCTGACCAAGCCGGAGAAGGTAGCGAGCTGGCACATCTCTCCATAGTAATTACAGCAGTGGAACGTCATTATAAGTTACAATAAGATTGCAAAATTGCACACATTTCAAATGCATAAAACTCATATCAAAGACCCAGAAAATATCTTACTTGCATTATCTTATCAGAAAGATCATTTAAATCTTGATTCGAATGAGTGATTATCAGGGTCCGTTGAGAAGGGCAATTATGATAGAGAACATTCAAAACCAGCACAGCCGTATCAGTCTTTCCCGTACCAGGGGGTCCCACAACCATGGATAAACCTGGCTGAACGCCTGAGATGATTGCTCCAACCTACATACGCCAAAGAAATCAAAAAATTCAGAGTAAACTTCAAGTGGAACAATCAGATTATTAAACCAAATTAAAGCAATCAGACTTGAATCTTAAAAGAGAGAGCTACAAGGAGAGTGAAAGAGAGCAATAACTTGAAGTCGAATAAATTTGATTTGATTGTATGGAAGAAAGATAACACCAGCATGAGAGGAGCACAGATTTGTTTTACTTTGCTTTATCTCTGGCCTTTCAAACAGATACAATCTCGTTAAATCAAGCAATCCACTATGCCTCACTCCCTATCTAGTGGGAGCTGACTATATGAAACCTTTATGTCCATTATGCTCAATTTGGGATTCTCTACAACTAAAGGTTCACTAATTTCGCACTTAAATGCCCACCAACATACAAGTCACAGGCCAAATGAAAAAATCTTGAGTGGAACAACTATCATAATCCCCAAGCACTCCCTCCATCCATAATTCATGGAGCTCTAACTTGACCAACTTCCGAAGCTAAATCAGACTAGATAAATTTACTTCTTTTAAAATCAAAATTTGCACATTTGGAAACTACACCCAGAGTGACATATCAGTGTCTATTAAGATGAAGTGCACTTCTGCACTACATTTATATCAGTGAAGTTGCATCACTGGTCTTGATATCTATAAAATTATTCTTGATATTTTGCACAGGTTTACTCCATTTATGAAGCTGTCATACTTGTAAAAATGATATTTTTCACAGGTTTCCTTCATTTATTTGGTGTATAAAATTTGCATGTTGTTGTTCTTGTTCATGCCGTTGGATCTAAACTAGAGCAAAATTGCAGAAAAAACAGCATCAAAACAGCAGGCAGAACTAAACCAAAAATCCACCAAAAACTGGATTAAAACAGCAGCAAAGACTCAAAAACTGCACTTAGACAACAACAAAAGCTGGACCAAAATAACTTAGGGATTAAAATAATATGAAAAAATTAATTTCAGGGGTTTAAATAATGTGGAAAAATTAAGTCTAGGGAGTAATAGGACCCTCCCATAGTTTAGGTGTGTAACCAGCAATTTCACTGTAGTTCAGGGGTTCTTACATCTTATCTCTAATCCAAATTAAGTATATTTTACCTAATGAGGCACCATATAGTTGCTGAATTCCGCACAAGTATCACATGCTGGATTCAAAATATATTGCACTAAACCAAATTCAAGTTCCACATTGATATATTTCATTACATGTCAAGCACTTGCCCACTTTGTAGGCATTTTAAAATTCGATCTGCAAACATGTCAGTCTCACTGTACTTGAAATCTGTGGGTTGTAGCACTACGTGTAATTAAATTGGCAAAACTTTTTGACTAAAGCAAGATTTATGAGCTCAGAAGCACATATTAGATTCAGCCTTCTTAAGAAACAAGTGATTTTCTGTTAGATGGAAGGGAACTACCTTATACCACAAGCCTTTGCTGTACAGTTGCATTAGCAGCCTCTTTAGCACTGAGAGGCTCGAATGAAGGACGGATAGACAGTAAAAAAGAGAACATCATGCTCTTTAAGTGCATTCCATTGTGACCTTATTTGTGATTTGTAGCTGGAGATACTGAAAGTAACTTCTGCTATTACAGCAGCTGGCTTTACTTCACCTATATTTGGTTGTTCAACTTCTGTAATCTTAAATTCTTTAACTGGCACAGCCATTCTCGACCAACCTCGAAAGGCTGGCTCTCCTTCATTATTGATATAAGCAAGGAGATGTGGCACAGCCTCTTGGATGTCCTCACGGATTTCATAAGTCGATTCAAGGCGAAAGAGGTTAAAGTTTCTAAGAAAATAGTCGTGAAGTGTCAAAAACTGTAGGTTGAGCTTTGGAAGAGCCAGGCATCCTTCCCCTGTATAGTTGATGCTTGGTACAAGGCTTTCATCCCACATTATTTGCTCGTTAGGGTAAAGAGGAAGAGCATTTATGGCCTCTTTCTGTGATTGTTGTCTCTCAAAGAAAGATACCATTACTTCAATTAAGAAATCAACTGTCTGAGCATGGATCATCAACTGATATCAGTTTTAGCTGCAATCAAGGAGGAGGTATCAGACAAGCAATGACAATCTTGCAGAAGATAATTACTCTAGCTATCGTTGAGTTAGGCAAGTACAACTACCATAGAGATTAGAGAGAAAATGCAGTAATACTAAACAGTTAGCAATAATAACCAGAAAGCAATTTTGAAGTACAAGATGCATTTTCTAGGCCACCAACAACGAACCACTGACTTAGCAGTTTAAGATGCACTATGCGACATGATATCTCTCAAAGCGTACAGCAACAGAAATGTGTGTACTTCTTGGTAAAAAGAACATTTATCTATATTCTTTGCAAATATAACAAGGTTTGCTTGAGAGGGAGTGCACAGACCAACCGCCACATCAACCAGCAATGATCAGAAATCCACTTCAATGAAAAAGCATATTTTCTAACGAACATGTTTTAGCTTTTGTCATACAGCTATATAAATTGCCAGAAGTTCCTAGTCATGTGCCTTAAATGTCTTCTTTTCTTTTTTTGGGTCCTTATAGACCTCAATGCCCTGAAACGAACAATCATTCCTCCATCATTTCAAAGGTAACCAGGTTCATCATTTTTAGATACCCTAGACAACAATCTGAATGAAATGTATAATCATATGAAAAAAGAATTATTTAGCAAGAACAATCTGGAGATGCACTGATGCCGATATGGAAATAGACAAGGAGGAGTTGGCATCTTTAATAGACCCCAACAGTGTTTTCAAAAACGTTTTTGGGGCGAGTCCCAGGCGAGTCTCGGGGCGGGGCGTACCAAAAACGCTCTGGGGCATAAATTAAAGACGTAGATCCATAAGGCGTAAGTCCCAAGCATAAAAACGTAAGTCCTGGGCGTAAAAATGTACACCTGGGCGTTTTTAATTTATTTTTTTGAACTTTTTTTGCTTTAAACCATATTTTTATTATTGGTGTAATGATATTTCTCAAATAGTAATTATAATACTTTTTTTCTTCATTATTGATTATTAATACTTATCTCAAATAAAAATCATAATATAATTTCCATATATTATAGGTTATTTATAAAAAATTATTTGTAAAATCATTAAAAGGTTTACTTTTGCTTATTTTATTAGTAATAAAATTATAAAATTAAATATACATGAGATTGTGCCCCGTAGCTCCATGGGACTTACGCCCCGTGTCTCGGGGCTTACGTCCCGCCCCGTACTGTATAAAACGTCTCGCCTCATGCCCCCGCCTTTTAAAACACTGGACCCCAATATATCAAATCAATGGAGGAAGCCAAATAGTATAAACAAACCAGATTGTTTTCCATTTTTTAGGTTCACCAGAGAGGAGAACATGTAAAGACAAGTGAGAATAGTTGTAATACCAGTAGCCATTAAATCAGTGGTTTACAGAGATACAACTCCTTCAGGGCTAATCTATCTTTGAATCTTATATCTCCATAAGAAAGTTACTGAGTCATTAACTGTCAGAAAGTTGATTTAGTCATCGTCTAGGGACTAGGTGTCACTACTTCTGCTGAAATCTAATTCTCACAGAATTTGAGGAACGATGTACACCAATAGAAGCCATACAAACATTCCTATCAACACCGTCGAAGAATATCACTGAAGGGTTTTAGTATCCCTTCACCAACAGCTTTAGCACCCAACAACTAACTTCTACAACACAAGCAGTGCACCTTAGTCCCTTGGTAGACTCCGAGTACACACAAATTTTTCCTCATGGAAAATACCAAAAGGGTGAATAGAAGAACTCTACATGATAAATAATGCACAGTGATCCTATTCTATGTCATATATAAGAGATAGTAAACAGCCATTTCACAAACCTTCCGGCATACTAAATCTCTCAGCTCCTCAGGAGTAAGCACAGAAAGTTTCTTAGATAGATCAGCACGCCTGTGTATTGCACCAACATTTGCCAATGCAAGTTCCCGTAGCTACAGAAACAGAGGAGAGCGGGAGATCTAAACAAATTGGATATGATACAGTTAGATTGTCCACAAAGACTGACATTATTGTAAAAGAAACAATATATAGAGCTGCTCATCATCATCAAAAGAAACAGAAATCAGAACAGACCTTGGGTATCTTCTTAAATGCAAGAAGCTGGAATGACTGGAAATGATCATAATGAGCCTGATTTTCTTTGGCTATATGTTGCTTCAGTTGGCCAACATAAACAGACTAGTCACCACTACTTTTTTTCCTTTTGGGCAAAAAGAATAGTTACATTTTCCTACACTATCTTATTAAAACTTAAGGGGTAGTATATTACACACTGTCAACTAAATATTTGTGGTCTCTATGCCTTTATATGTGAATATGAGCATGAGGCACACGGGTCGAACAAAGGATAAAGTTCAGCTTTGAAGTTGATTTCTAGCTTTTTCTTTAGCTTTAAAGCTATTACTTGATTTTGTTCTTAGAAACTATGTTGGATGACTAAGCTCCTCAACTGGTGCGACTTCAGTCATTAAATGAAGGAAGAGCCCATCTTTTCTATTGCGACACTGAGTGTTTTGTATATAATTTTGCTCTGTCATAATGTTTGGTTGCTTTATTCAATGTGGTTTGCTCTTTTATTTCACCGTGGTCACCCTTTTTACTATAAGCATTAAATTGTGCGAATTTTCAAAGTGATCTTATGTTTTGTTTTCTTAATCACAAGGACAACGGTCAAACCAGTGTTTTGGACGGCGAGAGGCGACAAAAGGCGACAAGGGCCTGCCTCGCCACGCGGCGAGGCGCTCGCCTTTTTGAATTGAGGCGCCAATTAATACCAAAAATTAAAAATATTTAATTGCATATATAAATATCCAAAATCTCAATAGCAATAAGATATATTAGCAAATATTTCAATTCAAAAACTAAAAGTAGGTACTAAAAGTCTAGAACTTTAAAGACCCAATAATTCAAAAGATAATACTAGAACTCTAAAAGTCTATTCTTCTTCAAAACTATCCAACTCTTGAAGATCAACATCCTCTACATCATTATATTGCTCCTCATCTTCTTCCTCCTCGTAGTCTTCATCAATTAGTGTCCGAGTCCTACTTGAAGTTGAACTTGTAGATGTAGTTTCTACTCCTTTGCCCTTGTCAAGTGCTCTTGATCTTGAAGAAAG
>NW_006239068.1:364117-364269 GCF_000226075.1 Solanum tuberosum
CAATGTTCTATTGTACTTAATGTACACTAGATCATTGAGACGCGATAGTGCAAGCCTATTCCTCTTTTTGGAATGAATCTGTGCATAAGCTATAGATATTAACTAATAGATATTGATAATAATATAATATGGAAATTAGGATATAATTTTTT
>NW_006239068.1:365111-366548 GCF_000226075.1 Solanum tuberosum
AAAGTTAGAGGATAGGAGAGTGATATTACCGGAAGCATATGGCTTAACCTTGAATATGTCACCAAACATCAAGTTGATGCAATGAGCGGCACATGGAGTCCAATAAATGTGTGGGTACGCACCCATCATCATGCTTCCTGCTTTAACATTCTCACTAGCATTATCAATGACAATTTGTACAACGTTTTCCGGTCCAATTCTTTCAATAGTGCTTTCAAACAACTTGTACATTTTGGTGGAATCGGTATGTGATTGACACAATTAAAAGGGAGCCCCGCATCATACATCCATATCGCGAAAGCACTTACCGCACGCTCTCTTAGAATTTTCTTTGTTTCATCAATTCCTCCTCCTTTTTCAAAGCCTCTTTTTTGTGTTGATTTCTGCTGAAAATAGAGATTCATAGGGCCTTTCGTCACATTCCGTGCGGTGGATGATGCACCTCCACTAGAAGATATCTTTGGAGTTTTGGAGGGAGGTATCATTTCCGCATACTCATCCATATCATCAACATCATCAATATCAATATATTCTTCCGGCTGCCTCACTTGAAATTTGGGATTATTAGCGATTTCATTTTGCATATAAGCCCTTACTTCTTCTGTAATCGCTGACGAACAAGCTGTACATTGTTTAACATTCTTGAAACCACCCACTAAATGTTGCTTGTGTCGAGTTATTCCACCATTAAAAGTACTCCCACAAAAGTTACAATTAACCGAATCTTTCGTTGCTCCTTGAGTACCATAATTCCATCCAATGTCCCTCTTTTTGCTAGCATCCGCCATTGAATTCAGTCAATTCATTGTTTATGGACAAATGAATAAATAACTATAGAAGAATTAATTTATTTATTTTTAAATTATAGGCAGTAAGCACTTAAGCAGTGACAGTGAACTGTGAACAACAAAACAGAGGAAAAAAAAAGAGCAGTGAACTGTGAACAATAAAACAGAGGAAAAAAACAGAGCAGTGAAGGGCTGAAGGCAGCAAGCTACTGTATCTCAGTATCTCAAAAAGAAAGAACAAAAAAAATACGAAGAAGACTGAACTCTGAAGAGAAGAAACGAAAAAAGAAGAGAAGAAGAAATGTGAAGAAGAACTGAAGAAGAGAACTCAAGAACATTCAATGACCCTTATCTTATTTGCTTTCAGTTTTTAAGAGATTTTAGCACATTCAATGACCATCAATTTTGGCATTAGGATTTCTGTGTAGCATAAAATATGATAGTTTTTAATTTGTGTGTCCTTGTACTCTTAAGAATTATAATTTCTAGTTCTTGGTTTGACATTATTCAAATTATTTGGCTTTGAATTATCAAGGATCCTGGCAGAACTGAAGAAGAGAACTCAAGAAGAAGAAGAAAAAAAAGAGGTACCTGAAAAAAGAGGTCACCTGGCAGCAACTCCTGCGATGAAGGAGGAGAAGAGACGCGA
>NW_006239068.1:366595-370256 GCF_000226075.1 Solanum tuberosum
TCAAGGAGCAATAACGCGACTGAAAGTTTGAAAATAGAAAAAAAATACCTAATTTTGACTAATATTATTAAGTCAAATCTTTTTAAAAATTAAAAAATCAAAATGGCGCCGCCATTTACGTCGCCTTATGGTCGCCTTAGGTCGCCTTAGATCACCTTTTTGATATCGCCGCGCCTCAGTGTAGAATGGCGAGAATGCTTCGCCTCGCCTCGCTTCGCCATATCGACTTTGGCGAATGGCGCTCGCCATTCATAACACTGGGTCAAACAATCACACATGGCATCGACCAAAGAGGACTATGAAGGCACTTACTATTATCTTCTTTTTCCCCCATATGTATATGTATACAATATCACAATGAGTTATTGTGTTGTATATATTTCATTGACTTTAAAATAATTAAAGTATTTATAATATTCGTTTTGAGAAAGATTTTCGGTGTTTGTTTATTGATATTGGATGCTTTTAATATTGATTCACAATTGATTTCCACATGTATATTAATTTTAGAAATCATGCAGCCACAAAGAATCTATTAGAATTTTGGTTGTTGAAAAATATGATTTTAGTGGCGACAAGAAATTGCCACAAAAAATAATTATGTTTTGTGGCGACATTTGTCGCCACTATATCTAAAGCTATTGTGGCAACGAGTGTTGCCCCTAAAAGTATAAGGTTTTTTGGGGAGACCCGTCGCCACTAAAGATCACTCTTTAGTAGCGACCTACCCAAAATCCAACGTATGTAGGTGTTTTTTGCAACGCATGGGTATGTTTTTTGTAGCGACTATAGTCGCCACAGAGACCCTTTTTGGGGCGACACTCAAAAGTCGTCACAATAAACCTTTAGCAATGGAAGTACTTGCAGCAACTGGAATGTCGCCGCTGAAAGTATTTAGTGACGATTTTGTTGGCTTTTAGCGACTTTGGTTGCCACAAAAAGACAGACTTCCTAGTTTCAGATTGAGAGTTTCCTATGGACAGAGGTTGAGTAATGACCACTGGCTCCACATCTGACTCAGGTTAACCTGTGATTCTGAAGACTGCCTTAGTACAATCTGAGTGTCTATACTTGGGCCAGAGGATTCCACGTTTTGCCTTTGAGAGTTGTAGTAGGGTGTCTCATAGATATGACTGTAAGGATCTGATGGAGGAAACAAGATGTGAGCAGTAAGAGAATGACTTTTGAACGGAAAGGTGTCTTCCCTAAATATGACATCCCTGCTGACAAATAGATTTTTGGTGTATATATCATATAGAAGATATCCTTTCTGAGTTGTAGAATATCCCATATGGATTGTCATTCTAGATCTAGGTTGTAACTTGTCAGTCTCTTTGAGAATTTTTGCATAACACAAGCATCCGAGAACCTTTAGATGAGTCAGATAAGGTCTTTTATCGTATAAAACTTCATACGAAGACTTGTTTTGCAGGACTGAACTAGGAAATCTATTGATTAAATAAACAGCTGCTAGCTGCTAACACACAGTCTCCAGAAACAACTTGTTTGATGAATTATGCCAAGTTTGTTGAACATGTTACCACATACTGAGTTAACAAACTCAGTTCCATTGTCTCACCTTACTATTTTAATCAACTTATCAAATTGAGTTCGTACTTGAGTTGGAAACTGTTGAATCACTACACACACATCAGACTTTACTTTCAGCAAAAATACCCATGACATTCTAGTAAAATCATCCACCACAGTTAAGAAGTATCTATGACCATCAAAAGTAGTAACTCTGTAAGGACTCCAAAAATGACAAGTGGTATAACAAATTCATAGGTATGCTTGCTCCCACATCCCAAAGTCGCAAGCTTGATTTGAACTACATTGATCGAAGCAAAAGATTGATAGCTCATACAAGGACAAAAAAAGAAATAAAGACAAGTGGTATAACAACTCCATAGGTATGCTTGCTCCCACAAGCATCAAAAACACTAACCAATAAACAGAACCTGCAGCAGAAACCAGGTAGCTGACCCAAAGCGCCTTTGCACTAAAGTGCCCGCTATGCACAGGGTCTAGGGAAGGGCCCAGCCACAAGGGCATACTGACCGTAGCCTTACCTAGCATTTCTACCAGAGGTTGTTTCTAAGGCTTTAACCCATGACTTATCACAAGGCAGCAACTTTACCCCTTACTCCAAGACTCCCTTTCTCTAATATCCCATTTGCGTCTTGGTACTAAGTGTTTTCTAAAGCATTTTTGTTTAAAACTAAGATGCTAATACAGCATGCTGATGCAAATAACAAAAGATCACCAGAATACAAAAACGTAAAAAAGCAAATAGAGATGCAAAATAATTTCAAAACCTAACTTCTACAAACGATTTTCAGAGTCAAACCCATTCAAATTTTAGACAAAAAAAATTGTTTGAATAGTCCAGAAACCCATTTGATTTCTCTAATCAATCAGGCCAAAGTTTGTTCAGGACTTTCACCAACATAGTTTGTGGTGCAATGGTGGAACTGCTTCACCCTTAAAAAGAGGTCTTGGGTTGGCGCACTGCAATGTGTAATCCGAATTTTGTTGGGGCATCAATGAAGGCTCCGGACACCAAATGGGAAACAAAAAAAAGGACTTTCACAAACACTTCAACTTATGATTCCAAACAAGCTGGAATTAACAAAAATAAACTATTGAGAAAATGAAACCTTTGGAGTTTATCACTCTTAACCACATAAAAATGGAAGTCAACCAAAGTATCTCCTGAAAAGGCAAGCAACAAAGTAAAATACAAATTCAGACCCTCATACCTACAAATAATAACCAAAAGCTTAGGATAAAAGACAGGAAAAAGGCGGTAGAAGGCGCCAAAAAGTAATTTCTCTTCAGAGTACAATACATGTTTAACTAAACCACGCATAAAATGTTAGAAAATAGAAATAAACTATGTACAAACTATGCATTCAAGTCTACTGTATTTTTTTTCCTTTTTGAATGCAATTTTATGGATTATGATGAAAACTAGAAGTGACTTCAATGAGCAAAGCAAGAAAAGAAAAACCTACTCCTTTGTATCTAAGTGCAATTTGAGCCCTGATTCATCAATAAGTGATTGTAGCTCTTTCTGGTAATTCTCAAGAAGACTCTCGTTGGAGTTGAGGTCACTAGAATCCGCCAAGCAGGAGTTTTTTTTTTTAACTTGGTAAGGTTGTATTATATCACAAAACAGTACATGGGTTGTACTGAAACCTTATATACAAAAGCCCCAAATTCTTACTGCTCTATGGCTAAATTGAGTCTAAAACATCAATTATAGAGACAGTATCATTTGAGTATAACTGATTACACCAAAAACATAATAGCAAAATGCAGTTGAGCTTCACTTTCTGCACACTATTTTCTATGCTCTCAAAACACCTAGAGTTCCTCTCTTTCCATATTGCCCACCATATTGAAGCAGGGATAAGTCTCCATCTGCCTTTGTCTTTTGCCAGTACTCCTGCTTCCTCCCAGCTCTTTAAAGCCTCTGAAACTTTCCCAGGCATAGTCCAGGAGATGCCTTTGTGACTCAAAAAAATCCTCCATAATTGTTGAGTGTACTTGCAGTGTAGAAACAGATGATTTACATTCTCTAAAGTCTCCCCAAAGAGAAAGCATCTAGAGCATAAGGTTATCCCTCTCTTCATGACATTGTCTTGAGTAAGAGCTG
>NW_006239068.1:370262-388486 GCF_000226075.1 Solanum tuberosum
TATACTCCTCTATTGTTTCCTGTCCACTATAGAACATCCTTGTCCACCATAGAACATCCTTCCCTGTTTGAAGTCCATTGAAAGGTTCCACTGTGTTAAGAAAATCAGCTACTCTCTGAACCTCCCAGTCATTTAGATGTCTTCTGAAGTTGAAGTTCCACCCCTGTAGTGTCCATAAATCTGCTATAAACCCTTGCTGAAATGTAACTAAGTTGTAAACATCAGGAAATAACTCTTCCAAGTTGCCTTTCTCATGCCAATTATCCTTCCAAAACATGGTCTTTCTCCCATCAAAAACTTTCACCTTTGAGTTGTTCTTCACTTCATCCCATAGATTCCTAATGGACCTCCAAAGGCTGACTCCATAAGGAGTAGTCACCTCTTTGGTCATCCATTTGTCTTCTGGTATATATTTAGCCTCAATCACCCTTTCCCACAACAGTTGGTTACCATTTGCATACTTCCATAACCATTTCATTTGAAGAGCTTTACTTTGCAAGTTTAGGTTCTTAATCCCCAGACCACCATTTTTCTTCCCAGTTATCACTGATTTCCACTTTACCAAGTGAAATCCTTTCTTTTCCTTATTGCCCTGCCACAAAAATTTCCTTCTAATACTGTCCAGCCTCTTGGTGACCCCTGGTGGGATAGGAAAAAGGGACATCACATAAGTTGGAAGAGCATCAAGTGCTAAATTGAT
Source organism: Solanum tuberosum (assembly GCF_000226075.1). NCBI lineage: Eukaryota > Viridiplantae > Streptophyta > Magnoliopsida > Solanales > Solanaceae > Solanum > Solanum tuberosum. The sequence continues at coordinate 370,963 of NW_006239068.1, forward strand.
TAGTGTCAATCTTCCACCCATAGACAAGTATTGTGTTTTCCACCTGGCTAGTTTTTTTTCACACTTCTCGATCACATTGTTCCATATATCTATGGACATAGATTTGGCTCCTAAAGGTAATCCCAAGTATGTAGCTGGCAGAGTGCCAACTTCACCTCCAAGGATTGTTGCTAACCAGCTCATGTTGTTGACTACATTAATAGGGTACATTAAACTCTTTCTCCAGTTGATATGTAGACCAGTGACCCCTTCAAACAGAACCAAGATCAGTCTTAAGTGCTTTAGTTGATCTTCCTCAGCATCACAAAAAATAAGTGTGTCATCTGCATATTGTAGATGTGTCACTTCCAGACTGCCAATCCCTTCTCTAGCCACTTCAAAACCCTTTATCCAACCTCGTAATTTGGCTGTCTTGATCATGTTATTCAGTCCTTCCATAGCAATTAGGAATAGAAAAGGTGACAGAGGGTCACCTTGCCTGAGTCCTCTATATGATTGGAAGAATCCTGTTGGAGAACCATTAACTAGAACTGAAAAACAGACTGTTGAAATACATTGCTCCATCCACTTCAACCACTTTTGCCCAAAACCCATCATTTCTAATACCTTCATAAGGTATCTCCAATTAACGTGGTCATAAGCTTTCTCTATGTCCAACTTACAGAGAATGCCTGGCTTCTTCTTCTTAACTCTGGAATCAACAACTTCATTGGCAATCAAGACTGCATCCATAATTTTTCTCCCTTTGATGAATGCCATTTGTTGAGAATCTACCAACTTTCCAATCACCCCTTTCAGTCTCTCAGTCAATACTTTAGAGAGCAACTTGTAAATACTGCCAATTAGACTTATCGATCTGAAGTCCCTCAACTCCTTGGCACCCTTCTTTTTAGGAATAAGTTCTATGAATGTTGCATTAAAACTCTTCTCAAACACTCCTTGATCATAAAAGTTTTGAAAAGTGTCCATGATGTCCTGCTTCACCACCTCCCAACACTTGATAAAGAAGCCCATAGTAAAACCATCTGGCCCTGGCGCTTTATCAGTTGCACACATCTTGAGGCACCTCAAAATTTCACTCTCATCAAAATGGCCTTGGAGAGCCCCCCTATCTTCCTCTGTTAGGACTGGAAACTGAGTATTTTGGAAGGTAGGTCTCCACTGGATAGTTTCTGAGTACAACCTTTTGTAATATCCCACAATTTCCCCTTTGATTCTACTTGGTTCTTTGGTAGTTTCTCCATGTATCACTAGCTGGTCTATATTGTTGTATCTTTTATGAGCATTTGCCATTTTGTGAAAGAATTTGGTATTCTTATCACCTTCCTTTAACCAAAGAACTCTTGATTTTTGTCTCCATGAAATCTCCTCCTTCTTCAACAACTCCTCATATTTTAGAAGTAATTCAGACTTTTTAGCTATCTCTTCATCAGTGAATACTTTATCTTCCCTCTCAGTATCCAAGTCTGCCATTTGTTCGAGAAATTTCTTCCTTTGTACTCCCAAGTTCCCAGTCTCCTCATTCCTCCATTCTTTGAGTTTGTGCTTCAGAGCTTTGAGCTTGCAGGCCAAGACATAGTCAGGCCTGCCTAAGAAGTTGAAAGAGGACCACCAGTTTTTGACTCTATCAATAAAACCTTCTGTCTCCAGCCACCAATTTTCAAATTTAAAATAATTCTTGTTCTTTTTCCAAGACCCTCCAAGTAGTGCTATAGGGATGTGGTCAGAGCTCAAACTTTTAAGTGGAAGTTGTTTCAGATTTTTGAAATTGTCATCCCATTCATCTGAAATTAGGATTCTATCAATCCTTGAAGCTGTTTTCTGTTGGTCTCCTTTGAACCAAGTATAATTAGCATTCTCTAGTTGCAAGTCAACTAAATTCATATCTTCGATAAAGTCTGAAAATTCCCTCATGCCTCTAGTTCTGATTGAACAATTCTTTTTCTCGGAGATGTATCTAGTGACATTAAAGTCCCCACAAACGGCCCAAGGCCCTTCTATCAGTCCCCTCACAGAACCCAATTCATCCCAAACCATTCTTCTTTCTTTGTAACAGTTGGGAGCATATACTCCCGTGATGTGGCACTTAAAAGACTGAAGTTGGGATTCAAACTTACAAGTTATAGAGTACATTCCTATCTCCAAGACTTTCCCCTTCCAGACCCTCTCATCCCACATAAATAAAATACCCCCCATCGTTCCACTTGCTTCCAGATATGCTTGTCTAACCCATCTCCCGCCCCAAATTTGTTTTGCCATTTCTGAGACATTCCCTTCTAATTTTGTCTCTTGAAGACAAATAATGTCGGCCTTCCAACCCCAAACCAAACTATTTACTAGCCTCCTTTTATCTCTACTATTCCATCCCCTAACATTCCAAGACACTAACTTGAACTTCATCGAGAACTAGAGCTAGCATTTCTCCCCTTGTTCCTGTCCCCCGTGTTTTTATATTTAACATCAAAGGATACTAAACTTTTCAATTCTTGTGCACCCTTGATCCTTATTTTTTTTACTTCAATATCCTGTTCCATTCTTCTTGCTTGCCTGCAGCCATCTATCTGCATTAAGAGTTTTGTGGCCTCCTCCTCGAGTCCTTGAAAGTCAACCCCTAATATTTTCCCCAGTTTTATCAAGTTCTGTTGCACCCAGACCGATGTTTCTTTTTCTCTCCCTTGCAGAATGTGTTGTTGTTGCATCATTATTGGTTCAACTTCCTCTACTTCCCAGTTGACAATATTTGTGTTGTCACTTGGGAGAATTATCCCGTAATTGTCACTTTCTACACTTCTACTGTCGCAGTCTCTTACCTTTTGCCAATTTGCCTCCTTGTTTGGTGTCGGTGAACCATCCCCATTCACAAACTCAGTCGTCGTCATTACCATCTTCGCATAAGACTTCCTTTGTTCTGTTTCTGGAGAGGATACATGCAGAGAAATATGTGATGCTATGTCTTCAGCCAAACTAAAGGCATTGTGGGCTTCTATGGGACTTTGTTTCTCCTCTTGTAGATTGTTGAAAATAACCTTTGCAGCTAAGTCTGGGCCTTTAAATAGATTTTGTGGTTTTTCCAAAATGGGCTTATGTGAACAGCCCACTTCAGAGGTCTCATTTAAATGAGACATGTGCTCTTGGTGATACACTTTTTCCAGTTGTTCCCACATGCTGTCCTCTGACAGAATCCCTGATTTGAAGGGATTTTTGTACTTCTTCACAGAGACTTTCCTCCCTTCCTTACCCACTGGGTTAAGCCTTTCTCTGGGTAATGTGTTTCATCTCCTCCATTTGGTTTTTCCGGCATGATCTCATACTGTGGTTTACATTCTGCCCAGATCGGAAAGTGGTATTTGACACCATTTCGGGATATCGCCACCTCCCTTGGAATGCTGCTACCATCATTTGAAACCAAGATTCTGGCCCATTTCATATGATTCTTAAGCTCAGTTTCCTCCTCCGTAGCAACCCATCCCCTACAAATTTCACCTATTTCCTTAAAAACCTTTTTGGACCAGAGGTGCAGGGGAATTCCCACTGCTCTAACCCAGATTTTCTCTACAGTTGCTGCTCTTGGAATACACCCAAGTGTTGGCTTCCACCATTCGAGATGAAATCTGTAGTTTTTCCATCTCCATTGACCATGAATGGTCTGCTCTGCCATGTATCTATTTGGGAACTCAAAAAGGAACATCTCATCATACAACTCATAGATGTTTAATCCGAAGACTTTCTTCCATGTTGTTGTGGACCATCTTCGAATTTCCGCTAAAGTTGGCCCTTCCTTTGACTCCTCTCTACAGTACCCAACTAGACATCTCCCTAATAGGCCATCCTCCTGTACATCCATTTTGTCTAGTACTTCTACGATTCCTTTCTTGCTATTGATCTCGGCTGTGCGTAGGCTTCTGGTTTGCCATTTACTTTCTTGTAAAACACTTGCATAGGGATAATCAGCATCCGTCATCCTTATGTTGGGTGTCATCTCTTTCTTCCTCTGGTATTTAATGAACCTAGTGATCTTTGAAGCAATGTCCAACCACCCAACATTATCTGCTATTTCTGGAATGATTAGACCTGATCTCCCCTCTCTATTTAATGTTATAATGCTTATGAATCTCCCATGTTCATTATGCTTTTTTGTACAGAAATGTTCTGCTTCCCTTTCTGCTAGCTTCCATCTCCTAGTTTCCTTCTTTTTTTCCTTTGATGCTTCTTTGAGGCAGACACATATCCACTCCATCACCTTCCTATTCATTGAAGATATGCGCATCATCTTCCTACTCCTTTCCACCCATTCGTACCACTCAGCCTTATCAGTCTCCCATCTAGTAATATCAAAGGATTTGAACCCTGCATTGAAGTAGATTCTGGTTTCCTCCATCCTTTATCTAAAAGATACTAAGGTGTTTCTCAATAATCACAGTGGGTGATTATTGGTGGCTTGAAAGAAAGTCTGATTCCGGTGAAAGCTACCGGAAAAGTGAGATTCTCCCTCCTAGAAAGTAGGAGAGAGAAGGAACATTGGGAATCGTGCCTGGGAGCTTTTTTACTTTTAGTTAAAGTTGTCATTTTTAGCACTCTCTTCCGATTTCTTTGTCAGATTATCATGGAACACCTTAAGCATTTCCACGGTTGAATGAGATTGCACGGACTCATGTAAGTGCTGGAACTTATTCTGGATTTCCTTTGTATTAACCATTCTTTCTTTTAAGCCACCGGGAAGAGAGGCCAAAGCGCTTCAAAGAGGGGAAAAAAGGAGAGAACATCAAATTTAAATCCAAAATGGCATGAAGAAAATTTCTAGTTGGTACACAAACTCAAATCTCTACAAATTCCATGTATGAAATGCATATTCTTACCTCGTGATACCTCTGACAAGACCCCAGTTGTAACCAACATATACAGAGTCAGTAAAACCAACATTAAACCCCTCTTGAACTGAAGCTTCTTTCCCTGCCATAAGACCATCACGGTATCCGACCTAATAATTCATCAGGAATTCCAAAATACAAATTGAATTTGCAACCAAAAGGGACACAGCTAGTTTTGTTTTCTGGAAGCTATCAATCAGATTAAACTTGTAAGGATACAGTGTGGAATTGGTCATGCCACCTCTGCCATTCCCTGTCCATTTCAGATGTTTTATCCAATGTATCAGTAGAATCATGACACAAATCTCCATCATCACTCCACACATCGCACCACTCGTTGTCTGGCATTAGATGTTAATTGCAGTCAGCACTATTAACAGAACTATGTACAGGAGAGATCCTAACCAAGAAAACTATACATAGATAAGAGAACATCTCCACTTAGCAAGCATTTAACCAACATATTTTTTCACAATCACGATCAGAGGTTTAATAATGTTTGAAACAAGAAAATAGGGAAGGATAGGAGAGATAATATAGTTCTTTAAGTTTGAATAATCTTTAGCAAACAAAGGAAGGCAAAGGAGAGGGGAAAAACAATGGTTAGTCAACAAAAGCTCAAGTTTTTTTTCATCCAGATATGCTGAGAGTAGCCAGTGAAGAAAACCTTTTAGAATAGAACTTCGTAAAATGTCAAAGAAGACCTTCAGTCTTCCACTTCGATGGTTATTCCAACAAAAAAAAAATGCAATCTAGGAATTAGAGCACCACATCATACCTTCTATTTATGGTAAGGAATTTGATATTCAAATCTTAATAACAAAATGCATTTCTAATTTTCATTATCAGCTTGAAGCAATCAGCTAAAGTTCATACCATGTGAATCATTGTTTCCGGAATTGGTAGTCGACCTAAGACTTGATTGAAGATTTGACATATCAAAAATGTCAGAGTAGAGTTCATCCTTTATACTGCTTTCCATCTTCAAGCCTAGGACAATCAACTGAAATAAATACAAATAAAAAAAATCATTTAACTTCAAATATCATAAGCCAAAAGAAAAAAAAAAGAAGAAGAAAAGAGATTTGAAGCACAAAAACACTAATATCCATTGTCCTCCTTTGAAATATTACATATAATTAAAGTCAAAAGTTCCCACATGAATGCACAAACTGTATTTTAATAGTAGAAGCTTTCCGGTGCTCAAGGAAAACTAATTGTCCATCAGCTACACAATGGAAGACATCCAAGCTATAATCCGGCAAGCTTGACAAAACGCATAATGATCAATGTAGCTTTTGTTCTTCTAATTAATATATCAATAGAAAACCATTAAAAGAAGAGTTCGTAAATTCTATACAGTTAAATGATTGATGTAATGTGCCATCCATTTATAGCAATTAATATACAGTAGCTTCCAAGAATTAAATACATTGCACACAATGAACCTTTTTTTTGGATAAGATATTGCTTAACCATAAACTTTTACATTCCAATTCTTCTTGAATACAGTCTACCAGTTTTTTTATATAGATAGTAACTCAGTTTAAGAAGCAGAGGAATCTTCGTTACTCATTATTCCCCTTTCCAGTAATCAATGATGTAGCTCAGTTTACCAAGTTTGGATTGATCAACTTTTGGTTTGAATACAGTTTGAAAACAGGAACGAACTAAATCATTTTCAACACAAACTTGATAGATCAAAAAGATTTTAAAATGGCTCAGTCAAATTCAAGAATAATAGGCAGGTCATCTAATTTGGATGAAAGAATATTGTTTTGATCTGAAGGTGGACACAACCTAGAGTAACATGTAGTAGTCCTAATCTACAATTAGGCTGCAGATTATCCCACTAGATAATGTGGAAGAGCATGAAGGAGAGAATTTTATAAGACATGAAAACAGATATTATCAGGGCATTACTCACATCAATTTGGTTTGCTTTTTTTGAAAAACAAAACTTCATTCAATTTTTCTTTTTGAATTTATGTGAGCCTATGCAGGTGAATTTTCAGATAAATCATGTTACAACTCTATTAGTCTTTTGTACTACAACATGTTGTAATCAACCATCAATAACAAATTAGCTGCAGCAATGCTCCTTCGAGCTCTAATGTTCGAATAGCTACTGGTACTAACAACATGTTCTCCAATAGGACATCTAATGGCTCCCTTGTACTTCTTTTCTTTTTTGGCCCATTGTCTATTACTCACATTGTATCACGACTAAATCTGGATTGCATCAGGAAGTCCCATATTAGGATAAAGTGCTCTGTGACAAAGATAACTCCGTAGCCTGAGGGCACTCGAATTCGAGTACAATTAATCAATAAATTAAAACAAAAACAAAGTTACTAAAAAGATATGGATGAAGAGAGACTAATGTTTATAATAAGGGAGCGCCGTCGCCGTCTCCGTTAACCGTCCGCCGGTCGTCGTCGTCGCCGGTGGTAGTTCGCAAAACGCAAGAGAAAGGGTTCAGGGGATTCGGGTTGCTAGCGAGTTTTGTCGTTGCTGCATTTCTTTTGTGAGAAGGACAAGTGGGTTGGGTCGGGTATATTGGAGGGATATGGGCTGCTTTGCAGGCCCAAAAATGGTCTCATTGAAGGGTAAAAAAAAAATGTGGTTAGATTTGCAAATAAAAAGGGATAGGTTTCAAATTAAAACATGGTCATTTGAGTTCGATTATAGCCAAATTGAACTTGATTGGTAAATTTGGTTTAAAACTTCGAATAAGATGAATGGTTATTAATCAATCAATTAACTAACCTCTAATCTTAACAAAATAAAATAACAACATTAATTATAAAATAATTATTTAAATTATAACCATAATTTAGACCAAATTAACATAATATAATATTTAATTAAATCTTTTTGAGATGATTTTCGAACATTCATAAAATATATTAATTATATACATAATTATATAAAATATATTTATTATTTAAAAATTATAAAATTGTTTAAAAATAACTTGAAAATATTTTGAATTTCATAAAAACTAATTATTTTAAATTGTTTGAAAAATTAAAGAAGCTCGATAATTAATTTATAATGTGGAGGACCAAAATTGGGTGTCAACAACTCTTATGTTAAGGAAGCAAATATTGTTAACCAAATGCCACTCTTGCCTAATGTGGGTTATCTCTCCTATGTGATTTACAAATTATTGCATAGGAGCAGGGGTTTTACCCTGTGCTCACCCAAAGGATAACAACTGTGGATTTCCTTTGTCATCAAAAAAAATTTATCATATGTTGAAGTGTTTAAATAAAGCATACAATGTCTTAATTAAATTAATTAACAAATTAAAGAAATTGTTAGATGTATTGCGCCGAAGTTTTAGCTCAAGATAAAGTATAGCATGAGCTTAGAACCAATAGAGTCTACTTAGTTTGTGAAACTCAAGTAAACAGAGATTACAAAATGAGAAATCAAACGCTCAATTATAAAATAAAAGTTTAGGTAGCAAAACATTGAATTGTAGTATTTTTTTCATATCTAATCGAAATTCAAAATTGAATAGATTAGAAGTGAACCAATTTATTCTATGTGTTTACCTAAATACAAAATATTAGTTTACACTAGGAATAAATAAATTTGATAGTTTGTAAAGGAGTATTATTTATTTACTCCTTTATTATTAGCAGAGTTTTAGAAGAAGTCCATAGACAGTCTATTCTAATACAAATATTAGTGGTTGTTAAATAAAAATATCTTTTTTACCTAAACCTTTTTACCACATAACAAATAAATAGTTTTATTTGGTTAATTTCTGGAAAACTCCATAAAAAACCCAATGGAAAGGTCTATTAAAAGGGACAAACTAGTTAGTCAAATAGGTAGGAGTCATTCAAGTCTTAAATATCGGGTAGAAGTGACAAATAAATAAATAATATTAACTAGGTTAAAAGATGTTTTCTCAATAGTTCCAAACTTTTAACTTTTACACTTTTGCCTAGGGGTGGGCGTTCGGTTCTTCGGTTCGGTTTAATCAAATTTCGGTTTGGTTCTTCGGTATTCGGTTTTAGAAAAGTGTGCACCATATTTCATACCAAACTAGATTGGTTCGGTTCAGTTTTTTCTACTTCGGTTCGATTTAGTTCGGTGTTTTGAAATCGGTTTTTCGATGTGAATAAAAATAAAGAGGGAATATGATAAAGTGTTAAGAGTTTCATGTGTTTAATTTATAATTAAGAAGGCGTAGCATAGATGATTCTATAACTAGAAGAATTCAAAAAAAAATTATGTTTCTAGACTTTCGTGGGGGTTGAAAATATAATATCTGTCAAAGCATATGATATTTTATTTATTTATATAAAAACAATATGGACATAGTATGTATGCGTAAAACGAAGCATACGCGGAATTTGGTCCACCTCTTGTGCACAATGAAGAAGAGCCAGAGAAACCTTGTATTTTTAGAAGCGACTGGAAGGGGAAAAAGGCAAAGATGTCAAAGGACTTGTTAATTAGTTGAATTGAATTGAGTTTTTTTTAGTTTAGACTTTAGGTCTTTAGGGTTTACAATTTACTATTTTGTCATTTAGATTTTTGCTATTTAAGTTTAAGCTCTAAAATTTAAAAATTGAAATGGGCCAGGTAAAGTTAAAAATTGAAATGGGCCAGGTAAATATTTTGAGTCAAAATATATAAGTATTATTAAGTAATATAATTTAAATATTTTTAAATTTATTTAATAAAACTTCGATTCTTCGGTGCACCATAGTTTCGGGACCCTTACACCGAACTCCGAACCGAAGAACCAAAGTTCCAAAAATAAAGATCCGACACCGAACCGAAACACCGAAATAGTTCGGTTCGATTTTTTGGTTTTTCGGTATTTATGCCCACCCCTACTTTTGCTTCTATATTTTTTACCTTAAAATATCTAAAATTTTACTAAAATAGACCAAAAAAGGGTGCTCTTTCTCAACTTCATCCTCTTCCCATCGAGATCCTTTTCAACCGCACGTATATTTATCAATTGCCTCTTCCCCCTCCTCCTCTTCCTCCTCATTCTTCCTTTATCTGTAAAACTCCTCCTCCTTCTTCCTTTAGCTGTAAAAATATGTACTTTTATTGAGAAGATCTATCAAGAAAAATTATGAAAAAAGAATATCAAAAAAAATAAATTAAAAAAAATATATATATATATGTTTGGTTTTTTTTTGTATTGCATTTGTTTTGTTTAAGCTTTGAATTAACTCAAAAGAGCATTATTGATAAATATAAAAATCACTTTGTGTCCATTCTTAAGCTGGGTTCAGTGAATCCAAACTGATTGTTTTAATCAACAACTTTCGTAGTTTTCCGAGCAATTATTGAAATTGTTTATTGAAATGTAATACCCCGGAAACTAGTAGACCAAACTAGAGCCTTAAGTTAGGGTTATAGAGTTTGATGTTGAGGGTTAGAGTCATAGATAAGACTTCTTGTACTTAGAACGAGGGGTTTAGGGGTTAAATGTCAAGGCATGTGTTACACCCCGTAGTTTAGAAGACCATCTAAGGTTTGGTTGAGGGTCACAAGGGCAAGTGCCAAGGCAAAGGGGCAAAGCCTAAGCAAAAGGCCAAGGCTGCCCCAACCTTGGCAAGGTGCTACCTCAAGTTCACGACCACCTTCACGACCAGTGGTCTTGACCACGATTCGTGAGGGGTCTCGTGAAGTCCCCTTAGACTTGTGGGAGGCAAGGCCTTGAGGCCAAGCTACTACCTAAGGACCACGAGTCATTTCACAGCCAGTGGTCTTGACCACGACTCGTGGGAAGGCTCGTGGTCATGCCTTAGGTTTGTGGAGGCCAAGGCTCAATAACCTAGCTACTGGTCCAAGACCATGATCAGTGGTGAGGACCACGACCTGTGGTGCCTCTCGTAAAGCTTGGACAATAGGCTGCCAAGTGGAGAGGTTTTTAGGAAATTCCAAACGTGGGAGTTATTTGGTGGGGTCGTTTTACCTAGTCTTAAAACCCCTATATAAGATATTTTAAGCTTTTAACCACCCAATTAAGTCACTATTTCCCAAGACCCAAATCAAAACCCCAAAAATACTCTCCTCTCAAATATTTCTCTCTCTAGAAAACTCAAGACTTGGAGAAGAAGATAGAGCTTGAAGCTTAGGTCAAAAACAATACACCATTGTTGCAAGCTTGTGTTAAAGCTTTGAATTAAGGTATGTTATCTTCTTCATCTATGGGTTCTTCCACCCATATAGCCACTTAGATTTCCCCCAATTTGTGAAGAAGAACCCCAATCTAAGCTAGGGTTTCTTCCAATGTGTGGATTTAGTTGGATATGATTCCAATTGGTTGGATAATACTTGTTTATGATTAATTTGGTAGTGATTCATGATATTATGATGAATTTATGTGATTTCCATGGTTAACCCTAGTATAATTGATGAATTTGATAATTTGTAGGTTTATGCCATGAAAGAGGAAAGTGAAGAATTAGAGTTGATCTTCTAAAATTGATAATGTTTATATTAATTGTTCAAGATTAAAAGCAAGTAGACATGAAGTGAATTAGATTGTAGTGTACATTGGGTATCTTGACTTATAAAGCTTGAAGTTGAACCTTTATGATGAATGATCACTAGCATCACCTAATAATGAGGAATGTGATTAGAATACCTTGAAATCTAGGTATGAATGATGATTATAGAAGTAAAGCTTTGAGAATAGGGCTTGTAGTCATGAGTGTTGATTACTAGGGCTTGAGAGTAAAGCTAACATGATTAACTATAGATGTTAAGGCTTTGAGAGTAAAATCTACATGTGAATAGAAGGCTAATGAATAGAATTGTGATGAAAGATCCTTATCTACCTAATTCACCTTATGAATGATAGATGGTAGGAAGTGACAGAATCACTTGAGTCATGATGATATCCATGTCTAATGTAGAATTCTAGATATGATATTAAGCATGAATATGAACTTAACATGAAAGGTGCTCTCACATAGTAATGGTTCTAAGGTTGAAGGGCTTTTCTCACCTAATTGAACCTAAGGCTAAAGAACCTTCATACCTGGGTCATGGATGGTGATAGTTGCTCACACATGGTCTAAAGAGGTATTTTAATGAATTAACTTGGATTGATTGTCAAGGACATCTTTCCATAAAACTTGAGTCCTAGTAGAGACTTAATAATTATCTTGTGGGATTTAGGCCTAGCACCGAGTGGATATTGAAATGAGACGGAGGTTCCCACATAGTTGAGTTTGGGCTTCCAAAATGGGAACTCTCACCTAGTAGAGTCCGGATTTCCCAAAGAATGTCTCATGAGATGGAAGCCTTCACCTAGTAGAGTTTTGGATTTCTAGTAGCAATCTCCGTATCCCATAACTATGTGCCCCATAGGAAAGTTAGCTAGTGGATCCAACTACGCTAACAAATCGGTTCTACCTTAGGCAAGTGGACCAACCCTTGACGGTGTGGGTAACACCGGGAGGAAACATATGATAGCTCATAGTTTCATGTCGGTTAAGGCTATATCCCAACTACAACAAGATTAGTAATGAACTAAGATTATGCTTAATGTAGCATCTCCTAGAGTTCCAAACCTAATGGACTAAGATTATGCTTAAGGAAGCATCTCCTAGAGTCCAACACAATTAATGAACTAAGATGTGCTTGAGGAAGCATCTCCTAGGGTTCAAACTTAATGAACTAAGATTATGCTTGAAGAAGTATCTCCTAGAGTTCAAGCTTGATGAACTAAGATGTACTTAATGTAGTATATCCTAGGGTTTTAAACAAAGAGGAACTAAGATAGGCTTAGTGATGAGTCCACAAATTGGACTCATTTAGGGCTATACTTTGATAGAATTAATGTCCTCAAATGCATATTTTATCTCAATATTAGATGAAAAACCTTATGTTTCAGGTATTTGGAGTTTGAGGGAAAGCATGGACACTACTTAGCAAAAAAGGAACAAAGGCAGTTGAAAGAACGAAGAGATGAAGATCTGTGAATCGCCGAACCTGTTCGGCGAGTCGCCAAAAGGTCTTATCCTCTCCTTTTGTTCCAATGTGTTGAGCCCTGAAAGAAAGGATCAAATCGGCGGTGAAAAGGAGCAGTCGGGGTGTCGTCGAGCAGTTTCGCGAAGCAGTACTATGTATCCCAATGATCCAAACATGACGATACTGAAGGATAGAGCAAAACGGCGATGAAACCTACCAAAGGGAGGATCGCCAAGTTAATTGGCGATCTCGACTAATGACGCCGAATGATCCGCTGCAACACAGATTTTTTAAAACTATAAATACTCATTGAGAGTTGTAGCATAATATCAGATTTTTAATATATAAACTTTTAACATAGAATTTTGAGTTCTAAGTTTGGAGAGGGTTTTGAAGAACTTGAAGGTTCAAAGGGTTTCCACTCCAACAATTTGGGTTTGGGTCTCTTGGATTCTCCACTCTTTGCTTGTTTTGAGACTTAAATCTTCATACCCATTTGAATGCAAACTCATTTTGGTATAAATTTCTCTCTCTTTTTACATGTCTAGCTAAAACCCCAATTCTTGGGATGTGATTTTTGTGAATATGGGTTAGATTAATTGTTGGGTCTTGCTTGCTGATAGTTTATTTGTTGTTTAGATGTGATTTCGTTTAGTGGTTGTGTTGGAACTTAATGAAATTGTAGTTGTAAATACGATTTCACCTTTGTGTTTTCGACTTGCTCGAGAGAGAGGTCATAAACTAAGACTACTAAATTGATGGCCAGTGGGAGTAGGTCGACATGAGGTTCAACTCGAGAGAGTGAACCCTAGTCCTTCTCCCATACACTCAGCTCGAGAGAGTGAGTGGGTTAAGGCAGATGTTGTTCTTCATGCGGCAAGTGGGTGTCCGAGAGGAACCCATTTGATTTGGGGTAAGTTGTTCGAGAGAAAGCTTACCCCCACTATAGTCTAGCCTAGTCACAAATATTCAACGAAATTACTATCAAAAGCATGTACCCAACGATCTAGTCTAACCTGTATTCCTATCACATCCCAAGAATCCCCTCTCCTTGATTAGTACTCTTTGCATTTTTGCTTGTTTTTACTTACTTGTGACAAACCCGCATCATTAATTGACACTCTTGTGTCACCCTTTTCGATTTAACATGTTTATATTTGATAATGTTTTTAGCTATGACTAATTAGAACTTGATTTTATTTTTCTATTAATTCTCAAGCCCACTCCCTTGGGACTCGACCCCAACACTTGGTTGGGTTACTTTACTATTGTACGATCGTAGACACTTGCATTGAAAGTTGTGTCTTGATTATGCAAACATCAAAATGGCGCCGCTCCCGGGGAGTGGTGTTACTTGAGAATTCTTAGTTTAGTAAAATTTTTGTTCTTCTTAATTGAAGTTCACTTACTTAATTTTTAGTTTTGTTTTGTGTTGGTTGTTTGTGTATTGAAGCAGAAAAATGGATATGAAGGATCATTATAAGTATCAAATAGATCACCCCTTATTGAAACTGTTGAACCTTAGTGACAACCTCCTAACGTTCAAACAAGTAGGGGATGAAACTATTCAGGAAATGTGGTTGAAGTTTCAGGCAGTGCTGCAGCCATGCCCCACTCACGGGATGACTGACAAAGTGCTACTAGAGAGCTTCTATAGGGGTCTTGAACCCGAAAATAGAAGTAATGCTGATCAACTTTTCGCGGGTGGTATGCTACACCAACCTTATGAAGTCGTAGCCGAACTCTTAGATGGCATGGTTGAAGCTAACAAGAAGACCAAAAAGAAACAAGAGTGGGATGCAATGCTAGCTCTGTTGGATTGTTTATCCAAAAGAATCATGGAGTTGGAAGCACATGCCTTGAAAAAGGACAAGCATTTCTCCCTTCGAGAGTGTACAAATGGGAAGAAGAAGGAGGGCGTACAAGATGACGAATTATTCTCACTCATTCAACAAAAAATTGAAGAACAAGACAAGATGTTGAATGAGATGAAAGAGAACATCGACATGCTGAATCAAGCGACAACCTCTAACTCCATGACAATGCAGCTACAAGATGCCCTGATAAATCAGTTAATATCAGATCGTTATCCACCGTTTACCAAGGACTCACCTAGTTACACCATGGCCTACTCCGAGGATGAGGACTAGATGTTAACTTGAGTCGTGCCATGACGTTAATTAAGGCGATGTTTGGGAGGTAACCCAAAACCCCTTCTTGCTTTTATTTATGTTCTGGTAAAATAATGGTGTGTTGTTTGTACAAGTTGAAGTGTGGAAGGTGTTTGAAAAGTGCAGGGTGGCGAGCAGCAAGTCCAGCCGGCGAATCGCCGAGGAGTTCGACGACCCCGAACTAGACCGTCATTAGACTCAAGACCAACTTACATTGGAGTCTGTAAAACTCGGCAAGCACATGAAAATATTGGTGAATCTTCGACCATGTCGGCAATCTCGACGGAGGTCATCGGTTGGACTCCCACAATACATGGAGGTTCTGTAAACTTTAGCGAGGCAAATGACTACTTGGCGTTACGCCGAATAGATCGGCGATTAGGACTAATGTCGCCGAATGGGCGAAAACTGGACGGTTTTGCAAGCCAAAGGTTTAAAAGTTTCAAACTCATTCACTTTCCCTCACTTTTTATCTTCCCAAACTCACACCCGCACGCTAGTTCCTATATTTTTACATTTTTAGTGTTGATTTGAGCTCGGAGTTGGATTACATTGCCGCCTATCATTTCAATCTTCTCTTAATTGGCACCAAAGGTTGGTTTCCAAGCCCTAAGCTTCTTGTATTGAAAGTTGTACTCAAGTGAAGTGACATTACTTTGATGATGTGTGATGGGCCTCTGGTAGGATTAGAATATTTGTTTGTCGGTTAGGTTCACAAATTTTACCCGTACTAAGTTAAATAGTTAATTCCTGAAGATTGCGCTTTAAATTGGATGAAAAATCGTGGGTTGTGCATGATTGTCACTGGGTCTAAGCCTAATTTGAGTTGTGCATGCCTTAATTTTGTTTTCGGGGGTTGCGGGGATGAATTCAGGAAGTTAGGTCAAAAGCAGGCATGTTGGGTCATTTGGCGAGCTGGGTCAAGCTCGCCGAATCACTCGGCGGTTCGCCTACTGGTTCGGCAAAGTGATTTTGCAATTGAACTGCCTTGCTTTTATCTGAACACTTGCTAAATTTTTCTTGAAGCTTTGCAGAAATGGCTAGATCAAAAGTAGCTGGAAGAGATATGCCACCCCGACAAACAAGAGCGAAAAAATTCAGGAAAAATACAAAGGCGATAAATCCTCCCAAAATGGATAATGAGGGCAAGAAGCCCAGTGCCAGCAAGAGAACAAATCCCCGAGACCCCACTATTCCCTCGTGGAGACGTAGATTCTTCACAGCTATCCACTCCTTTTTGGTGACTCATGACTTGGACAATCTTAGTCAGTTGTCGCTGAATCTTCTGAAGAAGCTCCGGGGGCCATTATCAAACTCCAGGCTGACACATCGGGCACTGATGCCCAGACAGATGGAGCGATTGTGTAGACAAGATTTTTCTCTACTTCCCTCTCTGTCTTACTTACTTTCACTTTTGGATACTTTATTTCATTTGCATTTGAGGACAATTACTTTTTAATTGTGGTGGGGTGAGGCCCACCTTGTGTGCGACTATTATTGTTTTATGATACATTTGGGTCGTTATACGTGCAATGTCATTATATATTATTTCTATGGAGGTTTGAGCTTGTGGCTCATTTTATTTTAAATTGCAAAATGATTTTGACATGTCCCGTCCAAAATTTTTTGCCACCTCTTGTGTGTTGAATGTGGTTGTTCTGTTGCAAAATTTGAGTCTCGGTTCCGATCATTACTAATGACTTGAATAGTGCTCTCAATCGAACGAACATGAATGCGCGACTACGATGAGGCCAAATGAAGTTGCATAGACAATATGTGAACTCTTTGCATATCGTTATGACTAGCTTAGTATCGAATTGAGTCTCTTGTGATGATCATTGCACACTAGCGAAAGTGTGGAGTCTTGTTTGACTTATAGTGTCAATGCCTAGTGTGATGAGCTTACTTGTGAACTATGCATGATGAATCCTAGAATTTGCCTCGTTGGTCCGGTCAACTAAGTGATGCTATCTCTTGATATGATCTTAGGCAACTTCTAAGAGTGTGAGCCAATTTGACATATACCTCTTTTGTGACCTACCTTGTGAGTGTGTGAACCATTTTTGAACACCCCTTGAGCCTTAACCTTCCTTTGGAAGAAACTTGATGAAAACTAGACCTTTATTTATCCATCACCCATAATCCTCATGAAGTTGTGGTTAGTTGAATAGCCAATGAATTGTGGTTGAACCAAAAGCCTAAGTTGGGGGTGTGGTGAAAATATAAAGGCAAATCAAGAAGTGCAAGGAAAGTCTCCTCTTACCCATGGTTTTGAGAAAAATGGAACCCCTCTCTCTCTCTCTATATATATATATAAATAAAAATAAAAAAGAGAAAAGAGAAAGAAAAAGAAAAAAAGAATGAAAAAGAAAGTTGTGGAATAAGGTACAAAAGTAATGGGGTTTCCAAACAATTAATGGAAAGTGAATAGTAGGATGATTTATGAGCACTAAAGAAAGTAATGAAGGAAGAGAAAAGTAAGTGTTGTGAGTACCACATTTCATGAGGATGAAAGTCACT
>NW_006239068.1:388575-392245 GCF_000226075.1 Solanum tuberosum
TTTTGATCTTGAGTGAGCTGAAACAAATGTTGATTGGAAAATACGGGCAAACCTATGGGTGAAAGCACGCATTGTGTTCTTCCTTGTGAAAGTGAGCGTTGCATCTCATTTCGAAGCTTTAAACTGTGAAACCATTGTGTGAATATGTAATCATTCTTTGTGTGAGGGCATTTGAACACTATAGTTGAGCTTGAACTTGCATTTGAGCTAAGTATTGTGAGCATGAGATTCTTTGATATTGGTGAGTCACAACTTGAATCTTTGAGTGCACAATTGATATTTGCATAAGTAAATTGAGTCTTGTTGTGTGCATTCATGATTGAGTCTTGTGTAGCACTGTTCGAGATACCCTTTTTGAACGGCTGAACTTGAGTTTGCTTGAGGACAAGCAAAAGTTTAAGTTGGGGGTGTTGATGAGTCCACAAATTGGACTCATTTAGGGCTATATTTTGATAGAATTAGTGTCCTCAAATGCATATTTTATCTTAATATCTGATGAAAAACCCGATGTTTTCAGGTATTTGGAGTTTGAGGGAAAGCATGAACACTACTTAGCAAAAAAGGAACAAAGGCAGCTGAAAGAACGAAGAAATGAAGATCTGAGAATCGCCGAACCCATTCGGCGAGTCACCCAAAGATCTTTTCCTCGCCTTTTGTTCCAGTGTGTTGAGACCAGACAGAAAGGATCAAATCAGTGATGAAAATGAGCAGTCGGCGTGTCGCCGAGCATTTCCGCGAAGCAGTACTATGTCTCCCAATGATCCAAACACGATGATGCTAAAGGATAGAGCAAGACGGCGATGAAACCTACCAAAGGGCAGATCGCCAAGTTGATCGGCGATCTCGACTAATGACGCCGAATGATCCGCTGCAATACAGATTTTTGAAAACTATAAATACTCGTTGAGAGTTTTAGCTTAATATCAAATTTTTAATATAGAAACGTTTAACATAGAATTTTGAGTTCTAAGTTTGGAGAGGGTTTTGAAGAACTTAAGGGTTCAAAGGGTTTCCACTACAACAATTTGGGTTTGGGTTTTTTGGATTCTTCACTCTTTGCTTGTTTTGAGACTTAAATATTTATACCCATTTGAATGCAAACTCATTTTGGTATAGATTTCTCTCTCTTTTACATGTCTAGCTAAAACTCCAATTCTTGGGATGTGATTTTGTGAATATGTGTTAGATTAATTGTTGGGTCTTGCTTGCTGATAGTTTATTTGTTGTTTAGATGTGATTTTGTTTAGTGGTTGTGTTGGAACTTAATGAAATTGTAGTTGCAAATACGATTTCACCTTTGTGTTTTCGGCTTGCTCGAGAGAGAGGTCGTAAAACTAAGACTACTAAATTGATGGCCGGTGGGAGTGTGTCGACATGAGGTTCAGCTCGAGAGAGTGAACCCTAGTCCTTCTCCCACACACTCAGCTCGAGAGAGTGAGTGGGCTAAGGCGGAGGCTGTTCTTCACGCGGCAAGTGGGTGTTCGAGAAGAACCCATTTGATTCGGGGTAAGCTGTTCGACATAAAGCTTACCCCCACTATAGTCTACCCTAGTCAGAAATATTCAACGAAATTACTATCAAAAGCATGTACCCAACGATCTAGTCTAACCCGTATTCATACCACATCCCAAGAATTCCCTCTCCTTGATTAGTACTTTTTGCATTTTTGCTTGTTTTTACTTACTTGTGACAAACCCGCATCATTAATTGACACTCTTGTGTCACCCCTTTAGATTTAACATGTTTCTATTCGATAATGTTTTTAGCTATGACTAATTAGAACTTGATTTTATTTTTCTATTTATTCTCAAGCCCATTTCCTTAGGACTCGACCCCAACCCTTGGTTGGGTTACTTTACTATTGTACTATCGTAGACACTTGCATTGGAAGTTGTGTCTTGATTACGCAAACATCACTTAGTAAAGTACCTTCTAGTGTTCCAATGCTTTCATAGAGTGACTAGTCCCTAATTAAAGAACCTGAGTAGGATGACCTATAGAATTACTTAGTATGAATAGTATTATGGGATGCCATTCATACATTGCACTAGTATGACTTAAGGTTACCTAAGAAGTGTTGCTCTTATATGATGTATGCTTTGGTGGATTGTTGCTATAGTTGCCTTCCATGACATAATTGACTAAAGGTGATAGTTCCCTTGTCTTTATGAAGTAAGCTAAAGAATGAGACCAAGTGAATGGTAGGTATGCTTAAGGTGACTTCAAGGTTATGCTTAGTGTGAATGGTATTATGTGATGCCCTTCGTGCATTGCACAAGTGTGCTTTGAGGTTACTTAGAAGTATAATGCTCTTAGTACATGAAGCCTTGGTCTTGACTATGTATATAGACTATGATTAAGATGACCAAAAAGGGGTGCTTTAGCTTGGATGGTACTTATGGGATGCTATTCATGCATTGCACAAGTATGCTTTGGAGGTTACTTGAGAATAGTCCTATTATGGTACAAATGACTAGGAGTTGAATTATACTTATATGATGCTTATGTTGAAGACTTTGCTTATTATTTTTATGATATTGTCTCTTATGCTTATAGTTTATGTTTCATGAAGTATTTCATATGATTTTGGATTATGTCTTATATTGACTGGCCCTTACCTCATGCTCTTATGATTATGCTAGCTAACATATTTAGTACATTTTGTACTAACACATACTTTGCCTACATTCTAATCAAATGTAGGGTTTGAAGACTTGAGTTCTATTCTTGGAAAATAGGTTTGTAAGGAGCAAAAGAGCTGAAGATTTGGTGAGTTCTCACAACTTCGAGGACAAACCCATTATTTTCCTTTATGTCTTTTATTTCATGATTGAGACTATTGTATGGGCTGTGTCCCAAGAATTTTTGTCACGCCCCAAACTCGAGGGGTGCAACGGGATCCTAATGCCAAACTCGGTCCCGAGCCGACCATGTTGAACCATTTGCTACTAGCGCATGGCAGCCACACGCAATCAAGAAAACAAACAAGTATATCTCGGCTTAAAACTAAGTCATCGGCCGGCAAGGCCCCTGTCAACTGATCTAATAAAAGAAACAGCTACTCCCAGGAGATCATATAAATAAATAGCCAACTACCACAGAAGTCCTGATTGGGCCGTCGAGGCCAACATGATATCTATACCAAAACTAAAAAGCATGTATATATCAATACAATACATCAAACAACTCACCAGCTTCAGCAAACCAACAACATAGGCCAGTATGGCCATAACGTAGCTATACACCCCACACACTAGTCTGCAAGCCTCTAAGAGTAGTAAAGATTAGTGGGATAGGGCCCAAGCCTACCCATAAATATATATACAACAAAAGGTAACAAACCTCCCAACTCTGGCAGCTCCGGAGGAAAGGGGCTAGCCAACCGGATAAAAGTCAATCCTGCTGCTGAGGAGGTCTACTCAGTCGTCTGTCAGGACCTGCATGCATGAATGCAGCGACCCAGGCAATGGGGCGTCAGTACAAAATAATGTACAGAGTATGAAAGACAATAGACTATGATGAGGTATCCTGATATACTGGAATAATCTGATAAATAAATCAAGGATAAGATAAGTGTACTGACCTGCTCCTAAATCTAAAATTATCAAAAATAATAAAACAACAACCTAACCAAGCCCCCATAAGCTCGGCAGGTACAAACAGCACACAA
>NW_006239068.1:392612-394601 GCF_000226075.1 Solanum tuberosum
CATAGGGACGCTACTAACTGAATAAGAATCTCGACAAGGAAGGATTACATCAACTCGAGTAGCCAACATTCAACAATAATGGCTACAAGTGTACAAGGATAACAACTCAATTACATTGCTCCTAAGCTTTAAGGAAACATGCCGTAAGTAGGGAATAACCGTAACATCCCTTTCCAATGAACGCTCGAAAGATCGTAGTTCCTTCACGAAAGTTGTTCCTTATGTCCTAAGATTCGCAAACACTATATATACATAGATGGTACACACCTATTAACAGTTCATAATTAATCTTAAATCGGCAGATTTGCCATATTGCCCCAACTTGTCATAACGTCCGTAGAAATTCATAAAAACAACCATAAAAGGGTCCCAAGATGATTACCTTAGTTAACCAAGTGTAAACCTTGAAGAAACACCAATAACTACAAATTTATATCTTCAAAAACCAGCTCCAAATGCAGTTAATAGAAGGGAAAAAATGATTGCCACGTGTAGGGATTACGTTTCTAGGCACGGGGGCAATGTTTAATGGTAGAAATCGTCAAAAACTAACCTTCATCATGCTAGAACTCCATAGGAACCCTCTCTTGAGCTTTTTCTCTGGTTTGGAACTGAAATGAAATGTTTTCATGGCTTAAAACGTTAAATAAGCCGACGTATCATATTTTTGACCCGACCCGGATTCTGCCCCGGCAGTCCCTAGTAAAACCCTCTTAACTTTTACTCTAATGTCGGTTTGATACGGGGTTTTGTGTATTGCAAACTAGACTCGTAGGCCTTCGATTTAATGGGTGATAGGCCTTCTAACTCTTTATATATTGGGAGAAAACATCCAAGATATTTGATCCAAATTTTAGAGAAATCTTTAAAAAGGAACTTACGATAACTTTCGCCAACTTTTATTTTGCCACTTAATTAACTTCAAAACTTGAGATACAACCCTTGAACACTTAAAATATGACATACCACATCATTTTTAATTTATTACTAACCCTCCTTGTCTTTCCACGAAGATACGAGTTAATTTAGACATTTTGAAAAGTCGGGATGTTACATCCTCCCCCCCTTAAAAACATTCGTCCTCCAATGGAAAAAAAAAATCTAAGTCACGCGGTTAAGTTATTAGGTGTTTCCAAAATTTAGGCAGAGTACCCTTTGGCATTGTCACTATCCAGGAACCTAAAATGCAAAAAGTCTAACCTAGGCATCTCACATGATGACATAAATTGCTAAGCACTAAAGCTCCGCAATAACAGTGCGAGCAAATATACAATGACAACAACAATAATAATAAGCAACAATATAAAAAAACTCAAATAGGTACCTTATCTCATTGCACCAATATAAACTGATATGCCATCACCATGGGATATGAAACAAGTGAGGATATTTGGATCTCATGCCATCCTTAGCTTCCCAGGTCACCTCTTCTCCATTCTTGTTTCTCCACAATACTTTAACTGAAGCCACCTCTTTGGTTCTCAATTTACGAACCTGCCGATCTAATATGGCAACTGGAGTTTCCTCGTAGGGCAACTCCTCTATGATCTGAACATCCTCAATTGGGACAACCCGAGAAGGGTCTCCTACGCACTTCCGTTGCATAGATACATGGAAAACTGGATGAACAAATTCTAGCCCCTAAGGCAATTCTAACTCATAATACGTTCGTCCTACCCTCCGAAGGATCCGGTATGGCCCAATGAATCTTGGACTAAGCTTGTCTTTTTTGCCAAATCTCATAAGGTGAGACTTTTAAGAATACCCAGTCATCGACGCAAAACTCTAAGTCCCTTTGAGCTGTTAGCAACCTCTCCCATATGAGCTTGACCTGCTCCATTGTCTGTTGTACTAAGTCGGGTCCAATCAACCATGACTCACCTACATCAAACCATCCAATTGGGGATCTACATTTTTGCCCATACAAAGCCTCATAAGGTGACATCCCGATGCTGGAATGATAACTATTATTGTATGCGAAATCAAACG
>NW_006239068.1:403212-407239 GCF_000226075.1 Solanum tuberosum
AATCTTGGACTAAGCTTTCCCTTTTTGCCAAATCGCATAACACCTTTCATAGGCGAGACTTTTAAGAATACCCAATCATAGACGTAAAACTCTAAGTCCCTTCGTTGCACATCTGAGTATGACTTCTGTCGTCTTTGAGCTGTTAGCAACCTCTCCCATATGAGCTTGACCTGCTCCATTGTCTGTTGTACTAAGTCGGGTCCAAATCAACCATGACTCACCTACATCAAACCATCCAATTGGGGATCTACATTTTTGCCCATCAAAGCCTCATAAGGTGACATCCCGATGCTGGAATGATAACTATTATTGTATGCGAACTCTATAAGAGGTAAGTGGTCATCCCAACTCCCCTTGAAGTCTAGCGCACATGCCCGTAGCATATCCTCGAGTGTCAAAATTGTGCGCTCAGCCTGGCCATCTGTCTGAGGGTGAAAGGTTGTACTAAGATTAACCTATGTCCCCAGTCCTTTCTGGAAGGACTTCCAGAAGTTGGTGGTGAATTGTGCTCCTCTATCAGAGATAATAGATATTGGGATACCGTGTAGCCTAACAATCTCCCTAATATAGAGCCCTGCATAGTCTTCGGCCATAAAAGTAGCCCTGACTAGTAGAGCTGTCAAAAAGGGTCGGCCCATCCCCACCCGGCTCAAGCCTTGTGGGCCAAGGAATTTAAAGGGCTGGGGAGGGCCGGCCCTTCATTTGGTAGGGCCTGAAAATGCTCAACCCAACCTGACCCTAGAAGGGTCGAGGGCTGGGACGGGCTCGCCCTTTTTTTTTTCTTTTTTTCTTTTTTTTTTCTCTTCAAACTTATAATTCTATAACATCAAGAAAATGAGAAGATTTTCAAATCAAATATGACAAATAATGGTGTTGTTTCAATAACACTAGCAAATTTTTTGTGTAATTAGCATGTATCTCGCATACCAGATACACGAGTGACAAGCAAGATGAGAGGAAGGCTAGAGAGCGATATTTGTATATGGATCTGAGATACATGCGAATCTACTTGAATAAAGTGTATCTAGAACAAATTAACCTAATTTTGAGTCCATATATTCCGAGATACATGTATTTGGGTACGAAGATTCATAATATTACAACATAGCATGTATTCAAATAATTAGATTATATACTAGTGAGATTATTGTAAATTACTCTTAAATAAAAAAATTTTGGCCCATGGGCCGACCCCGGCCAGCCCCGATCAAGCCTCAAGGGCCAAGGGCTTATATGGGTCAGGCTTATAAGCCTTAGTTTTAAATATGCTTGAAAAATCTTATTCCAACCCTACCCCAATAACGGGTAGGGTTGGGCCGGCCCCATGGGCTAAGCCTATTTTGACGGTTCTACTGACTGGTAACAAGTGGGCTGATTTTGTTAGTCTATCAACAATTACCCAAATAGAGTCAAATTTGCGACGCGATCGAGGTAACCCTGTAATAAAATCCATATTAATTGCTTCCCACTTCCATAAATGAATAGCTATCTCCTGAACTAGCCCAACGGGCTTTTGGTTCTCAACCTTCACTTGTTGGCAATTAGGACACTGTGCCACAAACTCAGCAACGTCCTTCTTTATCACGTGCCACCAATAGATCTCCTTAATATCATGGTACATCTTCGTCGAACCAGGGTGAATAGAATAACGGGAATGATGTGCCTCTTCCATAATCCGATGCGGAAGCCCTGCAACATTCGAAACACACAATCGACCACTATATCTAAGGACTCCATCTCCTGCTATATCAAATGCTAAAGTCTGTTGATTCTGATCCTTGGCTCTGAGCTGCTCTAAGCTAGGATTCTCTTGTTGCTGTGATTTTACTTCTACAACTAGTGATGATACGGCTGTGTCCTGAATTGTTACCCCACTATCTTTTGCCTCTAACAATCTGACTCCCAAGCTAGCTAACTGATGAAGCTCTTGCGCTAGGTCACGCTTCTCAACACCTAAATATGATAAACTACCAATAGATCTTCGATTGAGGGCATCATCTACCACATTTGTCTTTCCTAGATGACATAAAATGTCCACGTCGTAGTCTTTCAGTAACTCAAGCCATCGACATTGTCACAGATTTAACTCCTTCTGTCTAAAGATATATTGAAGGCTTTTATGATCTGTGAAGATGTCAACATGAACGCCATACAAATAGTGTCTCCAGATCTTTAGCGCATGCACAACTGCAGCCAACTCTAAATCGTGGGTCGGATAGTTCTTCTCATGTTTTCTCAATTGCCTTGAAGCATATGCAATAACCTTACCATGTTGTATTAGAACACATCCCAACCGAACACCAAAAGCATCACAATACACCGCATAGCCTTCTAAACCGTCTGGCAATGCAAGAACAGGTGTTGATGTCAACCTGTCCTTCAGCTCCTGGAAACTATGCTCGCAAGCCTCAGTCCACTGGAACTTAGCTGCTTGTTGAGTCAGCTTCGTTAATGGGGCTGACATTAAAGAAAACCCCTCTACAAACCTTCTGTAGTACCCAACTAACCCTAAGAAACTACGAACCTCAGTCGGAGTCATGGGTCTGGGCCAAGTCTTTACGGCCTCAATCTTTTGTGAATCAACCGCAATGTCTGCATCTGATACAATATGGCCTAAGAAAGCTACAGAGTCCAACCAGAACTCACACTTAAAAACTTTGCATAAAGTTCTCGGTCTCGAAGAACATTGAAGGACTGCTCACAGATGATTTGCATGCTCATCTTTTGAACGTGAATACACCAAAATATCATCAATAAATACAATCACAAACAAGTCTAGATACGGCCTGAATATACTATTCATCAGGTCCATGAATACTGCTGGGGCATTAGTTAATCCAAAATACATTACCAAGAACTCAAAGTGTCCATATCTAGTTCTAAAATTGTCTTTGGAACGTCTTTCTCCCGAACTCGTATATAGTGGTACCCTGATCTTAAAGCAATCTTTAAGAAACACTTAGCACCTTGTAACTGATCAAACAAGTCATCTATCCTCGGCATGGGATACTTATTCTATATAGTTGCCTTATTCAGCTGTCGGTAATCGATACACATTCTTAATGAGCCATCTTTCTTCCTTATGAAAAACACTGGTGCTCCCCATGGTGAAGCACTAGGCCTAATAAAGCATTTATCCAGCAAGTCTTTCAGCTGATCCTTCAACTCCTTTAGCTCAGCAGGAGCCATTTTATAAGGAGGGATAGATATGGGTTGTGTACTTGGTAGCATATCGATAGCAAAATCAATTTCCCGTTCTGGAGGGAAACTAGGGAGTTCGTCTGGAAATACATCTAGAAACTCATTAACTACCGGAATAAACTGAAGAGTAGGTGGTTCTGCATCTATATCATGAATGTGAACAAGATGATAAATACAACCCTTGGTAATCATCCTCCTCGCCTTAAGATAGGAAATAAATCTACCTTTCGGCGTTGTTGTATTGCCTTTCCATTCCCGAACTGCCTCTCCTGGAAAGTGGAATCTAACAATCTTTGTCCAGCACTCAACATTAGCATAACAAGACACTAACCAGTCCATACCCATAATGACGATGAAATCGACCATCTCTAACTCTATGAGATCTACAGAGGTTTAACGATCGATAATTTCTACCGTGCAACCTCGATAGACTCTCCTGACAACAATAGACTCACCAACTAGTATAGATACAATAAAGGGTCGATCTAATGACTCTGCTACTATACATAACCTCCCCGCAATAAATGGAGTAACATAAGACAAAGTAGATCCAGGATCTATCAAAGCATAAACACAATGGGAGCAAATAATCAATGTACCTGTCACAACATCTGGTGATGACTCTGAGTCCTGTCGGCCAGTTAATGAATATGTACGGTTCTGTCCACTACCAGAACTAGATGCTCCCTCTCTACCTCTGCCTCTACCTCTACGTGTTGAAGTCTATTGTCTATGCCCTGTAGACTGTGCTGATGAGGAGGAACCTACTGCTGACCTGGTCGACTGACCTATACCACCCTGACCTATGGTAGGGCAATTTCTCCAC
>NW_006239068.1:407310-409035 GCF_000226075.1 Solanum tuberosum
TAACGCTGCGGGGCTGTCCTAGCCTGGCCTGAACCCCTCTGCTGCTGCGAGCCTGATGCTCGTGAACCCTCACCTGGGCCTGACTGTTATTGATGATCAAATCTACTACCCTGGAACTGTTGTGGTGAAGGTCTAGGTGGCCTAATAGAATATCGGGATATGGGACCACCCTGAAAATCTCCCTATGAACCAGTGGGCCTAGCCCTCTTTTGTCTCTCTCGACCCTCTCACTCATATACTGTAAATGTCGGCGATCCTCTATGCCTTGTGCAAATGCCTGAATTCGCAAGATATCCATATTATCATTTAGTGCAGCGGTAGAACAAGCATCGATATAGTCTAAGTCGAGCCCTCCCACAAATCTACACACCTTATCATGCATCGTATCAACAAATGTTGGTGCATATCTAGCCAATGAATCAAAGCTCAGCCCGTACTCTCGGACACTCATGCTGCCTTGTCGGAGGTTCAGAAACTGGTCCACCCGGTCATCCCTAATCTCTCGAGGCAAATAGTGATCTATGAAAGCTTCTGTAAAACTATCCCAAGTGGGTAGGGATGCATCTTTTCCCCTAGATCTCTCCCAACTCTCGTACCACAATACTGCAAGATCGCGTAATCGAAATGTTGCTAACTCAACTGACTCAGTCGCTGAGGCATGCATGACTCTAAAGATCCTATGAAATTGGTCAATAAAGTGCTGAGGGTCTTCTCTGCGATCTGTCCCTGTAAACTTTGGAGGATTCAAGGCAATAAATTCACAAACTCTCGAACTTCCGGGCCGTTCAGAAGGTCCGGCAACATCTCTGGCACAACTGGTTGGCACTGTGCAACTACTAATTGTGCTAACATACATACTGCACTCTTGAAATCCTGATCAGATGGAATAGGAGGAACTAGAGCTTGTACTGCTGGTGGAGCCGGAAATCTTGTATCCCTCGGAGGCTCCTGAAACGGTGGAGAAGCTATAGGGGGCTGAGAAGATGTCTCCCTCTGGGTCTCACAATGGGCTATCTCCACCCGTGGTACCTTGCTGGTACCCTCGCTTGCAGTTGTATCTAGCCCATGGCTAGTTGTGGTCTGTCTAGTGTCAGTCATTTCTATCTGCATACAAGTATCAATTATAAGCCAGAAACCTCAACATTTAAGACACCGCTCTATAGCACGAGGTGAGCAAAAGAAGGATAGTCATTCTAACATACCCAGTAGCTTCTTGCTTATTGGATGTGTTGCACAACACATTTATAAACAAGACTCTACTAGACATGGCTTGCAGACTCCCTAGGATACGACATTTCTCTGATACTAAGTTTGTCATGCCCCAAACTCGAGGGGCGCAACTGACTCCTAATGCCAAAACTCAGGCCCGAGCCGACCCTGCTGAACCATTTGCTACTAGCGCATGACAGCCATACGCAATCAAGAAATCAAACAAGTATATCTCGGCTTAAAACTAAGCCATCGGCCGGCAAGGCCCCTGTCAACTGATCTATAAAGGAAACAGCTACTCCCAGGAATTCATATAAATAAATAGTCAATTAGCACAGAAGTCCTGATTGGGCCGTTGAGGCCACCATGATATCTATACCACAACTAAAAGCAGATATATATCAATACAATACATCATCATAAGCTTCAGCAAACTAACAACATAGGCCAGTATGGCCATAACGTAGCTATACACCCCACACACTAGTCTGCAAGCCTCTAAGAGTAGTAAAGATT
>NW_006239068.1:409553-419553 GCF_000226075.1 Solanum tuberosum
GGCATTAATATAGCCCCGTAGGAAGCACATAGATCTCTTAGGTATCAACATAGCTTATAGACAACTCATAGCCCTCTTATGCAGCAACATGACTCTGTAGGAAGCACATAGCCTTCTTTGGCATCAATATAGCCCTGTAGGCAACTCATAGCCCTTCTAGGCATCAATATATCCCCGTAGGCAACTCATAGCCCTTTTAGGCATCCAGATAGCCATGTAGGCAGAACATAGCCCTTCAAGGCATAGATCATATTCCTGCAGCTAGCCACAATAGCCCCATGGGCAACAATAACAATCCAATTGCTAAAAACGAGCAATTTAGTTATAAGCAACATATACAAATAGCCTCTAAGTCGTGTCCAACAAAGGGACATTACTAACTAAATAAGAATCCCGACAAGGGAGGATTATATCAACTCGAGCAGCCAACAATCAACAATAATGGCTACAAGTGTAACAAGGATAACAACCCAATTACATTGTTCCTAAGCTTTAAGGAAACATGCCGTAAGTAGGGAATAGCCTTAACATACATTTCCAATGAACACTCGAAAGACCGTAGTTCCTTCACAAAAGTTGTTCCTTATATCCTAAGCTTCGTAAACACTATATATACACAGCTGGTACGCACCAATAAACATTTCATAATTAATCTTAAATCGGCAGATTTGCCATATTGCCCCAACTTGTCAAAACGTCTGTAGAAATTCATAAAAACAACCATAAAAGGGTTCCGAGATGATTACCATAGTTAACCAAGTGTAAATCTTGAAGAAACACCAATAACTACAAATTTATATCTTCAAAAACCAGCTCCAAACGCAACTAATAGAAGGAGAAAATGATTGCCACATGTAGGGACTACGTTTCTAGGCGCGGGGGAAATGTTTAATGGTAGAAATCGTCAAAAACTAACCTTCATCATGCTAGAACTCCATAGGAACCCTCTCTTAAGCTTTCTCTCTGGTTTGGAACTGAAATGAAATATTTTCATGGCTTAAAACGTTAAATAAGCCGACATACCATATTTTGA
Source organism: Solanum tuberosum (assembly GCF_000226075.1). NCBI lineage: Eukaryota > Viridiplantae > Streptophyta > Magnoliopsida > Solanales > Solanaceae > Solanum > Solanum tuberosum. The sequence continues at coordinate 410,587 of NW_006239068.1, forward strand.
CCCGACCCGGATTCTGCCCCGACAGTCCCTAGTAAAACCCTATAATTGTTTACTCTAATGTCGGTTTGATACGGGGTTTTGTGCGTTGCAAACTAGACTCGTAGGCCTTCGATTTAATGGGTTATAGGCCTTCTAACTCTTTATATATTGGGAGAAAGCATCCAATACATTTGACCCAAATTTTAGAGAAATCTTTAAAAAGGAACTTACGATAACTTTCGCCAACTTTTATTTTGCCACTTACTTAACTTCAAAACTTGAGATACAACCCTTGAACACATAAAATATGACATACCACATCATTTTTAATTTATTACTCACCCTCCTTGTCTTTTCACGAAGATACGAGTTAATTTAGACATTTTGAAAAGTTGGGGTGTTACAGTTTTATTCAAGTTGTACTAGATGGTTTGAGGCAAAGTTTTTAGAAAAGACTTCCACTTGCTTTTATTAAAAGACTTCGATTGTATGGATAAAAGTCTTTAAATTTTCCGTACTTTTCTATTATTTTATGTTATGATATGCTAAGGGCTTGTATGAGACCCCTTCGGGGTCAAGTACGCCATATTACATCTAGGATGTACCCCTGGGTCGTGACATGAAATAATTAAATAGGTCTGTCAGTTGATGTCCAACAACTGTCTGTAGTTGTCCGGCGATAATAGAAGTTGTCCCAACAACTAGTGCAATTGCTCGACAACTATGTTTTGTTGTAGGTCAACTGATTAATTGTTAAGAAAAATAATATGATTATGGATAAAATATTAATTATTTAAATAAATAGTTGAAGAATTATAAAAATCCCTAAAACTACTAAAACTTTATGACTATTGTTGATAGTTATGAAACAATGAAATATGTGTAAAAATAAGTAATCAATATTCTTTAGCAATTTCAAAGTTGTTTTATGAATGTCTCACTAGTTAAAATATTTTGTGATGTCTTCGGGTATTGTGTCCATCTATGGAAGATCAAATAATAATTGGAGTTGATTTACATGGTGAATGGGTAGAGAATCCTACTCGTTATACTTAGAGATCAAAGGATCGAGAAACTATATCAATAAAGATAAGCGAAAATGTTTCGTATAATGAGTTGGTTGAGATCATTATTTCTAGGTTTGAGTTAAATTGTGATAAAGATAATCTCTCTATTACTTACATGTTTGGTTTCATTGAAAAGAAAAAAGGAGCTCCTTCTAGAATCAGGGATGATCGTGATTTACGATTTTTTTTGGATGATCAAAGTAGGCCCATTTTAAGGATATCTGTTTTTGAAACAATTATTATAGTTGTTGGAACAAATTTCATAGTTGTTTCAGCAACTGTAGTAGTTGTAGGACATTAAAATAGTTGTTCCAAATTTGCAACCATTATTTAAAATCAACAATCCTTTATATTTTAATTTTTTGATATTTTTCAATTTTTATACTTCAGGTATAATGTATTGACTTCAAATATTATGGAGTCTGTTAATGCAATATTCAATGCCTGTTGAATGATATAAGTAAGAGATGGTCTGAAATTTTTTATGAAAGACGGATGGCATATGCCAAGTTAAAAATCACTTTTGTCCCTTTAGCTAAAATCAAAATAATGGCTAACAAGAAACTGAAAAATAAGTTATTGGTTCATCAAATTGATGAAGATACCTTCAGCGTCACCGCGGACAATGGGATCGCAATCCATCATCGAACCAAAATGTGTTCGTGTCGAGAGTTTGACTTGGAAAAAATACCCTGTCAACACGCTATGATAGTTGTCTAACAACTTTGCATAGTTGTCTAAAAATAATTGAACATCGATCTAGTCATTTTGTGAATTATTAAATATAAACTATGTCATTTAATTATAATTGAAGATCTATCGAGTCAGTTTGTAAATTCTTAAATATAGAGTAAGTCGTTTAATGATATTGAAGATTGATCTAATCTGTTTGTAAATTCTCAAGTATTTAATAATAATTGAAGATTGATCTAGTCAGTTTGTAAATTCTTAAGTATAAACAAAGTCGTTTAATAATAATTGAAGATAGATCTAGTCAGTTTGTAAATTATTAAGTATAAACTAAGTGGTTTAATACTAATTGAAGATCAATCTAGTCATTTTGTGAATTATTAAGTATAAACTAAGTCATTTAATAATAATTGAAGATCGATCTAGTTATTTTTTGTGAATTATTAAGTATAAACTACGTCGTTTAATAATAATTGAAGATTAATCTAGTTAATTTGTAAATTATTAAGTATAAAGTAAGTCGTTTAATATTAATTGAAGATCGATCTAGTCATTTTATGAATTATTATGTATAAACTAAGTCGTTTAATAATAATTGAAGATCAGTCTAGTCAGTTTGTAAATTATTTAGTATAAAGTACGTCGTTTAATAATATTTGAAGATCAATCGAATCATTTTGTAAATTATTAAGCATAAATTAAGTCATTTAATAATAATTGAAGATCAATCTAGTCACTTTGTAAATTATTAAGTATAAACTAAGTCGTTTAATAATAATTGAAGATTGATCTAGTCAATTTGTAAATTATTAAGTATAAAGTAAGTCGTCGAATAATAATTGAAGATCAATCTAGACATTTTATGAATTATCATGTATAAACTAAGTTGTTTAATAATAATAATTGAATATCGATCTAGTCAGTTCTTAAATTATTAAATATAAACTAAGTAATTAATAACAACTAAAGCAATTGCAGGAACAACAAAACTAATTGTAGAAATAACTGAAGCAGTTGTACATACAACTAAATAGTTGCACGGAATAACTGAAGGAGTTGTACAGACGACTAAACAGTTGCACGAACAACTGAAGCAGTTGTATAGACGACTAAAAAGTTGCACGAACAATTGAAGCGGTTGTCCAAACAACTTCACAGTTGTACGAACAACTTAATAGTTGTAGAGACATCTGAAGTACTGAAGCAGTAACATGGACAATTAAAGCAGTTGTAGAGACAATTAAAGTAGTTGATAACAAATACACAAAAACAGAAATAATTACCTAAAACTAACACAGATAATAGTTGATAACAAATACACAAAATACTGATCCAAATGTTTTGTAAATCAAGTACAAAAACCACCTTAATACACAACTACTCTCTCAAGGAGTTAATTCCTTCTCAAGCACCGCAACAACATATTTCATCCTAAAATTATCCATCTCATTGTCGTTAATCATTCTTGGAATTGTTTTTCAGGTGAAGAATCCTTGACAAATTGTTGAATTGACGAATAGCTTCAAAAGCCCAAGCCTACAATATAATATTAAAAATAGCTAAGTATACATAATAAATTCAAATAATAATTTAACTAAAAATCATAAAATGAAAACACCAATTTAATTACTTACGGCGAATGCCAACAGAAAGCCATGAAGATTATACTAAGATTTGGTTGAATCTAGCTCTTTCAAAAGATAGCTAACGATAAGATCAAAGCTTACTCGAACCCATGAATATGAATCAAACACACATTTTTTCGATGCTTGACCTCATCATCTTTTTTCTCTTCGCTTGAATTTTTGTTGCTATTCTCATCACTTTTTTCTTCACCTGATAAGTCACTGCTTCTCTTACTATTTTTTTTTCCATCTCACTAGATTGCTTGCCGCTATTTTCACAACTTTTTTCTTCTCTAGATGGTTGTCCACTGATACTTTGAAGTGTTGCAGTACCTCTTTTTCTAGCAACAATTAAGCTCTCAACATTTTCTCTAGAATCTAGATTGGATGAAGATGTTCTAATTCTCTTCTTCTTATATTGACACATTATAGTATAAAATTAATTAAATATGATCAGTAGAAAAATAGTAATTATAATACATTAAACACTAATAATTATATTATTTGTTCTACAACTACAAAAGTTGTTAGCTGAAACAACTAAATTGGATTCACTAAATTCATTTAACACAAAATAATTTTGTACTTGCCAAAAGGCTCTTTTGAGTTAATTTCAAGTTCAAACGGAATAAATACAATGCAAAAAAACAAAAAAATATAATAGACATATAATAATGATTTTCTTCTTTATGAAACCCTAGTTTTAATCTTGAAATAGAAAAGAGAAGAATATTTACCTTGTATGAGGAAGAAACACAATACAAAAGGTTTGATGATTATGAAGTTGAAGAGGAAGCTAAAAATTTGAAAAAAATGTGCTCTCTTTTGTTTGGAAGTTTGCCTTCGTCCCGTGTTCCTCTGCAAAGAAAAACATCAGAAACTAATGGAAATATGTTAATCCCTATTATCACAATTTTAAAAATGTTATATTTGACCTGAAAGTTTATAAAATTATTACTTTAGTCCCATGTATTAATATTAAAAATAAAAAAGTAAAAAAAAGAAAAAAGGGGCCCACTTATCCTTTTTTTAATTGAAAACTTGCATGACATTTTTAGCTCATTTACAGGTTCACGAGAGACATCAGCTAAGCGGCATCATTCACAGAAGCAGACGGAGTCAACAACAATGTTCCTAAACGATGCTCAACGTCAACAATACAGAAGCACGCACCGTCAATTCATAGCGGTAAACGACAAAAATACGTGAAGAACGATCCAGTACATCCTGCCCTTGTCGTCTTCTCCCTTTGCCTTGCCTCAACGGTACGAACAGTGCTAGGTGGGACAATCTCAACGTTTCACTCGTCCTAGCGTCAAGATCGAACGGCCATCATTGGCGAGCCGTTTGAAACTATTGAAGAATTGGGTATAATCTTATCCTTGTACAATAATTCAAATTGGGAATTTCTATTTTTCCCTAATTCTTATCTGTTGGAGGACAAAGGTTAAGAAAACAGAAAAAAAGGGATGCAAAAAATTACAGTGAATACACAACTCACTCTTGGGGTAAATGAATACTTGACATATAAATATACAAGTCGTTTCTTCTCTTGTTCGAATCTTTGACACCCCTGCTTTGTTCGTTCGGATTCTCAGAGTTTCTTGTGTGGTGGTGGAATCGCTTCGTCCTTGATTAAAGGTAACGTCCTTATCTTATTCCTCGTTTTCCATTTGAATAATGTGTGTTTGTCCTGTTTTCTGCTTAACTGGGCATCATTTTGGGGTTGCTTTGTTGTTAGATTATTACACTTTCTTGATATAGTATTGACTGTAAATTGAATAATAGCAAGATACTCTTATTTCTGTTGATTTTCTCTTTAACTACTGTTAGTTGATTTTCTTTGTTAGCATGGCTATTTCCTTGATGACGTTTGTATCGATTTTGGTTTTAACCTTAGCTCTAAATGGTTGCTCATCGTTATCTTTTCATCGATTTTCTGTCAAGCTCGTTGTGACCTCTTATTTAGCTGTTTACGGCTCTAAATGATTTGATTAATATATAATAATTTTGTGTTTGTTGAAATTTCGATATTGAATAGTAATGCTAATCTTTCAAGTAATTTAGTTTGCTCTTGAACTTATGTTTGTATGAATATGGGATTTCTTTACAAGTATGAGAATGTTGTGATTAATTTCTTTCTAGGTAATTGTGTGATTTATGATTTTTTTTAGCCTAGCCTAAATCTAGCCTCATGGAGTTGACTCGTATCTCGTTTCTTTGTCATCAATAGGATCAACTAGTGTTGGTACTTATGCTTAACAAACACATTATCACCTACTTTAATGTTAAGTGTCAACACTAGATGGACTTATGCTTAACAAATAAATTATCACCTAATTTAATGTTAAGTGTCAACACTAGATGGACACAAATCAATCTTGCAAGAAAATCAATTTTGTCATCAATAGGATCAACTAGTGCTGGTACTTAAGCTTAACAAACACATTATCACCTTAATTTAAAGCTAAGTGTCAACACTAGATGACCACAAATCGATCTTGCAAGAAATCAATTTTGTCATCAATAGTCAACTAGTGTTGGTACTTATGCTTAATAAACACATTATCACCTAATTTAAAGCTACGTGTCAGCACTAAATGAACACAAATCGATCTTGCAAGAAAATTAATTTTGTCATCAATAGGATCAACTAGTGTTGGTACTTATGTTAAACAAACACATTATCACCCAATTTAAAGCTAAGTGTCAACACTCGATGGACACAAACAAATTATCACAAAATTAAATCTAAGTATCAATACTAGATGGACACAAACACATTATAAAAAACATTTATACTTGAACTTTAGAAATTTAAAAACACCAAACCTTATCTCCTACTTTGATGAAAATAGCAGTATAGTCTTGTAACAACTTATTTAGATGTTGAGCTTCCTCAATAGCCTAGCACGAAAAGAAACAATTTAAAATTTCTTCAGTGGTCATTATAGAGAGATTTCAGTCATTATAACATTCAAGAATGACTCAGACAATTTTAGGATCAGTAAGTACCTAAAATTGATCATACATAATTAATGGTTCTATACTATGTTTTTGCAAATTCTCCATTATTTTGGAAAAAAATATATAGTATTTTTCTATTTTTAAATCTTTGTGTAGTTATACTTGCTAAAGTTGATAATCCTAGTTCACTTAAACCTCAAAAGAAATGGTCTCTTCACTAAAAAAAATATCAATATTTTGTTTCTGTTGAGTTCAGTTTATCAAATATACTTTAGTTGGATTTTGTAGTTATTATCATTTAAGTTAACAAAGTTAAGTCTTTGTCATTTACTTTATAATTCTCCTTTTTGTGAATTACTGTAGATTATTGGAGCATCATTATTTGGCCTTCTTCTCTCTAAATATGACCCGGTGGTATGCTTAAAAAATTGATGTTAGTCCTATTGTGGTAAATCTTACTCCTAGTTCTGTTTCATTCTGTGATTTGAAGTTTAAAGCACTGCATAGCACTAGGTATCTCTGACATGGCTAACCAACAAGCTTTCCTCTGGGCTCTTGATCGTACTGTGGAAACTTGTTTTAGTTATTCCTTCCCGTCTTCACTAAAATCAGAAAATATAACTGCAAATTTCCAACACTAACTTCAAATTTCCTCTTCCATTTGTTAAACTCTAACTAGTTATCGAACCCATAGGACAAAGATATGTGTTAAATAAGCAGTAAAAATGAATTTTCAAAAATTTAAAACTTATCCAAGTTTGCTGCTGCCGCTGCCGATGTCTGCTGCTGCTACTGAGGCGGTGGCGGTCTGGATGGGTGAAGCTGGGACGACCAAGCGTAGAATAGTAATTTAATCATGTCTATGTTTTTAAATTAAAGTTGTATTTCAGTTGTTCTTGAAAAATCTATTCCTTCTGAAACAACAACTTCTCGATTGTTCTTCACTCTCGACATCTCTCTTTCAAAAAATCTTGAAGGAACCAAATTCTCCAAACGTCCTCTTCCCTAAAACATCTGCAGAACTCTCAACAAATCCTCCAAATCCAATATGCAGAGCCGATAAAGACAAGCTTTTTAATGTCATTTTCGTCAATCTCTCCTCCTTTTTAGTAGCGGTCATTTGAGCAGCAACAGCCACATGAACTGACCTTCAGTTGTAGCCAACAGAAGGAATTGCTCTCTACACATTCATGTCTGCTTCACCGTCTCCAACTTCGATTCTTTTGTTCGGAACCTCAAGGTTGAGTTTAATCCTCTATTTTCTCTTATTCAGTTCTATTAGAAAATTTATATGATTAATGGTTTCTCTTTTTTTTTGTTTGATTCAAGTATTATAGAAGATGTGTTGCTGTTTTCAATTTCAATTTCTGTTTAAGATTATCCTAAATTAATTGTTGAGCCGATGATCTATCAAAAATAGTCTCTCAGTCTCTCTATCTCTTAGGTAGGGGTAAGATTTGCCTACACTCTACCCTTTCCAAACCACTTTTGGTGTGACTACAATGACTATTGTTCCTGATGATTATGTTAGATGTGATGTCAAAGTGCTGGTACCAACCTTAATCTGATGATTTTTGGTATCTTTATGTCAATTACCTCTTTCCTTTTACCCTTTTAGTAGATGATGTTAATTCTTGTAACGACAATCTGAAAATAAAATTGTGTAAAATGAGTTTCCTTTGAATGAGATATGTGAAGGGCCATCCATATAGGAAGAGGTGCTGATTAATTTGATTGTCGCTTCTTTGAGGTTTATCAAGGGGATTGGAGTTGTTCTTTTCCTATAAATGCATCAAGTTTTTCTTGTTTTATTTGTTGCATGTATTTAAAAGAAGTACATTAGTATAACACCTCGGAAATTGGAAAGTAAAAAAGAAAGGAAAAACTCTTAATTGTTATATGGCTTCTGCCGCTTTCTGGCATATCCACATGCATAGAAAATATCTCTGTTATGTGATGTATATTTTGGTCAGTATCCATATAAGCAAACCATTGCTATTTTTCAGGATAACTTCTATCCTTATCTTTGTATATTTTAGATGCACCAACAGAAGTTGTAATTTTTGAAATCGAAGTGTGGTGGGAGACTTTGAGCTGATGCTATAGTATTTTCTTTTGATTATTGTGGTGTCCCATTCGTCTTGTGCACACCTTGACTAATTTCATGGGGCTCCTGCTATCTTCTACCAGCATCCATGAACGTATTAAGAATGTTAGAAACTCATTCTTTTGTTATTTGTTGGTATTTATCGATTGGTGATATAGATATGCTGCCTCTTCTGCTTTTAGTTTTTAAAAAATAATGATCTAACTTGTGGATGATGGGCTTAGAGCCTGTTTGGATGGGCTTTTAAGCTGGTCAAACTGGCTTAAAAAGCCAGTTTTTGACTTATTAAAGTGTTTGCCAATTATCAAAGTGACTTATTTTAAGTCAGAAATGACTTATTTTAAGCCAAAAGCTAAAAGCTAGGGGAGGGGAGCTTTTTTGTTTTTTAACTTAAAGCCCTTTTATGTTGACCAAGTATATTACGTTTTTGCCCTTAATTCTTTTATACATTTTCCCAAATTGCCCATATTGAATTAACATTATTATTATTATTATTATTATTATTCTTATTATTCTTATTATTATTATTATA
>NW_006239068.1:424553-435253 GCF_000226075.1 Solanum tuberosum
AAGAGGGATGTGTACCTTTAGTAACAACAAAAATGGAATCATAGGCAGCTCCTATGCTCCCAACTCATCATCATATTTAAGTTAAGAAAAAATGCATTTATTTATTTATTCCACTATATGTTAACAAAATGATAAATCAATTTGTTTTTTATTTAAAGTAGAGAATAAAGAATTTGATTCCAAGTATCAGGAACACCACCAATGCACCAATGTGTACAATCCAGGCCATGTCTGCCACTGTATATGCTAGAATGTCCATCTTTTCTTAGTTGTGATAGCTTTGTTATGTCAAGTAAATTTACTATTGGCTTTGACATGTCCTTTAATACTTGTTTCACTATGTCCAGAGCAATTGGTAATCCACTTGGGTATGTTGATCCATTGACTGGAGTTGTTTCATTCAAGCAACTGTTCACTGTTGGCTCACCCCATTCTGATCCACTGTTCATGTACAATACATAAACAACATAGAAGATGTCCATCACTATTACTTTTTCATTCTTTTAACACCCCATCTCACGCTCAGTACTGGACATCTCTAGAGCGTGGATAATTTAATTTAGGGGGCAAACATCAGACTCACACCAGAAACTAGTTCAAAAGAGTTAGTTTTACCTAAGCCTTAATAAGGATACCACATGTCTCATTAACCACATATGTAAGATTTTTCCATTCTTCAACCATCATAGTTTGTTATTATAATTACGACAAACTAGTAACAAATCTTCCAAGGGAAGAACAAGAAATTAAAAGAGAGAAGGGAGGTTCCAAAATTAATCTAAAGCAACTAAGAAATAATGAGACAACTTCATAGCATCGTCCTAATAGATTATTTTACTATTTTGTATATTGACATCTTTAGAGTCTCAAATGTAATTTGACATATTCCCACATAAGTCTTCCATCTTAGTTATATTCATAACAACTACACCATTTAAGTTAGTTTATTTTGTTAAGGTGACAAATAAACTCGAGCAAATTTTAGGTCAGTAAATATCATGAAAATAAAGCTATTATGTTCTCTTAAATTAAGTTAGCAATTAGGAAAACCTAAACAATCAGTTAAGGATATATACTCTTGTTTAAAATATATTCTATCTCCAATTTTTATTTCAATTTTATTCCTGAAAAGAGATTTATAACATAAAATAAAAAAGAAATATTATAGCTCAAAATAAAAATGAAATTATATGAATGAAAAGTTCTTACTGGTAATGGGCTGGAGATGTTCCTTGAAAGAAAACTTTGGTTTTTGTTGTATCCACATCTGTTTCAACCCATTTGGCCCATGTTTTTATCCCAGCCCGGAAAGCTTCGACCCGATCCATATCTTTCAATATTTGGCCATTATATTCAACAAAATCCCACCTACAACCAATATTCGCACATCGTAAAACTCATTTTATTAAAAGATATAGTGTGATAGATGCACTAGTTCATGGTCATGAGGTTTTTGAAACGTTCGGCTATTATCTTATTTTGAATTTCAGCAAGAGATTATTTTCACGTGAAACCTTAACTTATTGATCAGACGGAGTAAATTGAAAATAAAAAAGAAGTTGAATACTAATGAACATACTGTTGTCCAGGTGGTCTTCTTGCATACCAAAGCCAAGTATTGAATATCAAAATGTCAAAATTCTTCCAAATTTGTCCATCTTTAATTGAATCTAGTTTCAACACACGTCCAATTTTTCGACTTCAATGTCTACTAAAAGGTTCGAATGAAATAATACTATTTCAACTCCATAATCCTGCAAATAATTATGCAATACTTTATTCGAACCTTTTATGCAAATAATTAAGTCATATAAAACGGAACAGAGAGATAGAGATGAACCTGGGCAAAACACAACCATTAAGGGGCTGCCATCTATATTTGAGATAATCAAGATTTGTTCTTCCAAATTTGATGCAATCAAATTCACTCCTTATAAATGGACAAGCTTTTGAATCATACAATACAATGGATATGAATTATCAATAATCCAATTTCCTTCAAATAAAGCACAACCATTTGTTTCTGATGACCCAATTAACACTGCTAAAATAATAACAAGAAAATATCTAAACTCCTCAATAAATATTTTCACCATTTTTTATTTTCAGAGGAGAAAAGAAGAAGAAAGAATTATGGTGTAAAGGGGTTGAAATAATTAATATATATATGTGTGTATGAAGGGAGGGATTACAAATGAGGAGATTTATTTATTTAAGGTCTTTTTATTTTCAGTAAAGAATTTAATTTTGAAAAAATAAATAAGTTCTAGTACGGTAAGGATATTAGATTCAATAATTTCCCAATTAAGAGAATTTGTAAATAATTGACCAATACCAAAAGAGTTGTTAATTTTTTGGGTTTATGTTATAGAAAGCAAATTATTTACTACCATTTATTGTTTGTTGCATTCGATCAATAATGTTACCTTTTTCGTATATTTTAACTTGTTCATGTTTAATTTAACGTATTCATTAAATAATAATTAATAAAATAATAAATTAAATATATTACCCTTTTATTATAATAAATTTAATATTATTGGAAATGATCATAGTTAAGAATAAGGGTAATTAGAAATTAAGTGATAAATTATCTCTTGATTTTTTTCAAACGGGATAAGTATTAAATAGAGTTACACCTGCCATTAACTCCCTTAGCTTGTTCTTGTTTTACACGTTATTAGTACATATAAGTTAAACTCCTAATGATTTTAGGCGTATACACAATTCACAGTCTAGGGACTCTTATTCTTATATTAAAAATTGATAAAAATTAATTCCCCTAATTTATGGAGATCATTTTGTTACATGATTTTCATTCTATTTTGATCTAATTATATTTTCTCACGCTTAAAGACTTTTCCTTTTTGGTACCTTGATTTGAGTTTCTATTGTACATATTTTCCAATTAAATTTATTATTTATAAAGCAATTTTTTAAAATTATTAATTTCTTGAATGAAATCACTCCATATCCTAATTTATAATCAAGTTATTGACGATTGCTTGCAACTTTCTTGTTCCAAAATAAGGTAAAAAGAAGTTATATTTGGTTATTGTGTATATCCTTCAATTAGAAGAAAAAAAAGGCAATTTTTTTTATAAATATTCACAAAATTATATAAAATTTACTAACCGTTAAGCTAGTCACGACTCTCTGTATATATAAATTATATTTTGTTAGTTTGAATTAAATAAAATTTTAGATATTTGAAATTTTATGGGACTCTACAAGATGTGTTTAATTCGAGTTGGAACTATACTAGGTGTGTTCAATTCCAATTAGGATTGTTGGAGGCTACTCAACATTAAACCCTACTTCATGCCTATATGAAGAGTACTATATTCCCTTGAAAAAGCATCTTGAATGTTCCACAAATTCATGGAATATTCATACAGATATCAAATCCATGAGAGAAGAATCAAGGGAGGAACATAATTGAATACCCGCACTATTTATCAATAAAATCATGTTTCTTCATATTTTATTTGTGATTGTAGTTTAATTTCTATCGCTTTAAAATTTGTTGCAAATAGAAAAAGTCGATATTTTGTATTTGCATTGAAATTCAACTAATTTATATTTGCTCCATATAAGGCTCCATTTAGGAGAAAGTGCTCTCTATTCAAAAAATTATAGTTGTGTTAACCTGTTTTTGTGTGTGAATAAGATGGTACTGAAAAATGCAAAACAAAAAAGTGACTTTTTTTTATTAATTATTATAGAAATATATATTGAGGAAAAGAGTTTGTTAAAGCATAATTAAGGGACTTAGGAGCCAAGGTAAGAAAAGGCTGGATCTTTGATGAGCATTTGCAATTTTCACATGGCAACACACTTCACAAGTCACATATTCATATGCCTCCCAATTATTTATTGTTTCTTGCATATGTCTCTCCTATAACAATAAAAATATAATAAACAAACACTTCTCATGTAGGGTGTGTTTGGTACTCGGAAATATTTTTTCAGAAAATTATAAGTGATTAAGTTATGCTTAATATACAAGGAAAAAGTTATTGTCCCAATAACATTTATATATAATCTAGTCTGGTTCAAGAAAAGCTTATTGAATAAAAAAAATTTCCTTTTGCCATCAAAGTGCATATGCTCTTGGTTTAGCAAACACTAAAGGATAGGAGTGTGGGGGTTGCATTAGGGTGATTTTTTTTTTCAAATTCAACTTGTTTAAGTTTGGACAGATTATTGATCTGATCATTTATTAGATCAATTTATTTCAATCCAATCCATTTTAACCCATTAAAATTTGGATTGATATGTAACCTAAAATTGACTTATTGAGAGATCTGGTAATTTTTTTAAAATGTTTTTAACTATTCAATATGTTATATATAGTCATAATAAAGAAAAAATAATTTTATTAGGGACTAAACTATTTTAAAAGAACAAATGAAATTAAAACTTAGTAAAAATTGAATTGTGTTGGATCTTGACCTGTTTTATAACCTATTACCTAGCTCGTTTTGACCCAAGCAAAAATATGGATTTGGTTGGGTTTTGATCCCCTTGTTGCCTTGATCCATTATGACTCACCCAAATTTAATCCAACCCGTCCAATTGTCATCCCTAAATTGCACGGAGGAATGAGTGTTATGAGTGATTTGAAAAAAGGTAAGACCACAAATGCTTATTATACGTAATCATTCATAAAAATATTTTTTTCACCTCTTTTTTATCCAACACATTAATTGATTATTACTGGCTTCTTCACTTTTATTCGAACATTAGTTCACATCTAAAAATATTTCTTAGCATTTAATGTTTATCAATTACTTTTATTATTGTCGTTTGTAATGGCTTACAAATTTTAATACATGACATTGGTTGTGTAAAGCTAGAAAAGTACTTTATAAAGTATAGTTTTACTTTTCAAAACCGTTCAAATTTTACGCATTTACTGAGCAAAACGATTTCTTCAAGCAAAACTAATACTACTAATAATATAAGAAAATATAAAAATAATAAGAAAGACATTGATTATGAATATACGTTGTTTTTTTCTTCAAATACTACATTAAAATTAGAGTATGTCATTTTATAGAGAGGTAATTGTGACTCTACTTATGAGATTATATTGAATTTGTATCGAGGGTCTATCGAAAATAGTTTCTTTACTTTTACAAATTAGGGGAACTAAACTACTTACATTTTAACCTTTTCAAATTTCACTTGTGAGATTATGCTGAATATATTATTGTTATTTTTGTTGTTCTCCTTGGTCAATAAATCGTATCGTAAGACCTGGCTGGCTAGCTCCTTGACCTCTACCCCTGGTGGGATTTCTCCCGACCTCTACCACGGCCTCTTGTTAGTTCTCTCCCTCGGGCTACAGCCACAACGCACTACAAAAAAAAATAGTGTTTAGCGACGGACGGAATTCGTCGCTAAATAGCTTATTCCGTCGCTATTTTGGTTTAGCGACGGAAATTCGTCCGTCGGTATAATGTACGTAGCTAACCATTTAGCAACAAAAATACAAATCCGTCGTAAGTTTAGTGACGGATGCGCGACGGATATCTTCCGTTGTTAAAACTAATGACCAAAAAAACCGTCGTTATATTTGTACTTTTTGTCGCAAATTCTATAAGCTATTTCGTCGTGTTATCGTATTGATGACTGGAAATTTATCGTTAATTTCGTCACTATCACTTTTTATACATTTCTACCTTTCTTGTAGCTACAAAAATATTGTCACAAATCCGTTGCTAATTCTGTCGCCATTACTTCTTGTACATTTCTACCTTCTTATAGCGACAAAAACATTATCGCAAATCCGTCGCTAATTTCATCGCCATTAATTTTTATACATTTCTACCTTTTTATAGTGACGAAAATATTGACGGATTTCGCAAAATTCCTTCGCCATTAATTTTTAAATACATTAGTGACAAAAATATTATCGCAAATCATATTCAAACAGATATTATAAAGTTGCAAAATTAACTTAATTCATAGAAACTAATATTCTAGAAGACCCAAAACACAAAAAAATGAAGAGTGTATAACCAAGTTTAAAACAACCCCAACGATAATTTCCAAGCAAAAAAAAAATGAAAGTATTTGCAACAAAAATAATATTTAGCCAACAAAACTAATTAGGAGAGATCGGAGAACCACAATCTTACTCAGAAACCGATGCATTGGCCTCATCAATATTAGTTGGAGTAGGAATTACAGGTGTCATATGAGTGTTTGGCTAAGATGAGGTCGAAGAAATCAATCCACGTACCCGTTCAACAAGTACAGAAGCATGTGATCAGTCAGTGGAGGAATCAATCGCGTCATAAAGTCATCCAAATTTTTTGTTGTTGTTGTTTGAGCATTCGTACATGGTATCAAGGATGAAACATCATATCCAAAAGCTGAGGCACAAAAATTCTTCCCGTAAAATAATTTTGCTTGCGATCCAAGACCATATATCCTTCTTTTCTTTTACCATCATGTGGCTTGCTAATATGCTTGCAATAGATTAACATTAGATTGAGTTTGTGCTTGATTCTATAATATTTCTAGATACTTTCCCTATTAAAGAGAATGATAAACAGTTAAATTCATTAATAACAACCACAACAATAACAATAGTCACATCTAGTTTATGCCAAGATAACAACTTAAAGTATTTATTGTGCCATATATATATGAAGACCTGACTATGTCAAGTTATTTCAGAAACATTAAAATTGGTGGCACCTTCACTAAGCAATTCAATTATTATGATGTCCAAACAATAAGTAGTTGTATACCTATCATTCTTTGGGTAAAAAATGGGGAAAGATAGAGAGAGATGCCGTTACCTGAAAAAAAATGATTTACACAATTTTTCCACCAACGAATATATAAAGTGAATGTAATTATAGAATATTGGACTTACATATACAATTCGAGCTCGTTCACCAACAAAAGATTTTTCATCATGACCATGTGTATGGACTTGCAAATGTAACTCACTTGGTGTTGAATCTCGACCCTTTGCAATAGCCTGTACAAGGAAAAATTTAAAAAAACATATGAAAATGTGAAAATACTTGGGATTTAAAGACGGTTAATCGCGGGTCTCTTTCAACAACCTCAATATACTTATTCCTAGTCTCTTTAGCATCAAACAATCTAAAATACTTGGGATACTTCAAAACCACAGAAAACTCAAAATCATCAGGTAAACCAAATTTTTTCCTTGCAATCCTAACATGTTCTAACCTTAACCTCCCTGCATTCGAAAGAAACAAAAGCTTTATTAAACGGGTTATAGCTTGAGGAAATTGAGCTAAAAGTGTTAGTTTTGCTTGCTCAATTTGAAGCAATGATTTACGAGTAAGCCTGTAATATAATATTCTCTTAACTGGGTGTTCAAATACCTTAAAAACATGAGGTAATTTGAGAATATACACTACATCAAAAGTGATCATTAGCGGCAATTAATTAATGGTAATAGCTTAATTGCCGCTACATGTATATTTTAGCGGCAATTAGCACTTTTTGTATATGTCCCTACAGCCTTTAGCGATATTGGTTCTAATGGCACTTAACTAATGGCGGTAAATACTTTAGCACTCTTTATTAATGTCTATATTTATTGCCGCTAAAAGTTATTTTTGTTGTAGTGATACTTCCCTGCTTCATATTGTTTGAACCCAAAACGACGAGCAAGCATATCAAGGCGAGAAATGACGATCATTGAATTTGGTTGAGTAAGAAGTAATTCACATGTTGAGTCTAAAATATTTAGTGTGTGGTACAACAAACCCATCACCACAAGTGTACATGACAACCAAATAAGTAAAAAAGAAGTTCTATACAATTATAGCAACAAAGCCTTATCAATAACAGAGACACTTCACATGTTGCCTGAATGCTTCACTTTATCAAACTCCCTTTGAATAAAACATCAATTATCATCACTCAAGGTACAAACATAATGCTCGCTGCCTCCGTTATATTTTGACATCCGCGTGTTGTGGAGTGTTTTTTGTTCAAAAATCAAGACACTGCCTAGCACACACAAGATTATATGGGATGTCCGCTTAATACATTATTATCTACTACTATTCCTATTCACAGTTGGTACTCATTGCCACCATGTATCATGGTTAAGATCCAGTTGAACTCTCGGTGCATGTAGAGCTTCTCATCTATGTCTGCTATGAAAATATTTCACTACATTATTATCAGTATCATAACACACCTCACTTTTCATTTGTGTTAAGGATCCATGCCTCCCTACTTGAACATGTAAAGTTATAGTTGTAGAATCTCATATTTTACATTGATGATCAATACTTGATTTGATTTCATCTTATAGTAAGCAACCTCCTTCATAAACAAACCCCCACCAACAAGACGTGAATTTCCTAAATCAGTATAGTGTGCAGAAGAGCAACTCCAAGAATTTAATTCTCAAGATTAAATATCAAAGCAGAAAATTGGTTAACCAATTGTAGGAAATGCAGAAATAATATGATCACTACAAAAAAACCCCAAATTGCCAACAGATTTTACTAACAACACAAGTTGGTTAGTATTCTACTAACAAATTACCAACATATTTCTAACTGAATTATATTTTAAAACTTAACAACAAAATTCTAACAGATTACCAACCAAAATATTACTAACTAAGTATTTTAGTTGGTAAATACGGCGGGAAAAAATGGCGCCAAATTTAGCAACATTCTATCAATGGATTACCAACTGAAATATTACTAACGCACACCTTTTGTTGGTAATATTACCAACGAAGTATAGATCTGTTGGTAAATATGACAAAAAATTGTTTATATAATTTATTAACATATTACCAATGAATTACTAACCAAACATTTACCAACAGCAAGATTGTGTTGCTAAATTTACCAACCAAATATAAATGTGTTGGTAAATTAGTAACGAAATGTAATTTGTTGGTAAACTTGCAACCAATATCCAATTAGTTGGAAATTTTGCCGACGAATAAAGATTGTAGTTAGTAAATTACTAACATCATTAAAATAGTTGGTAATATACCAA
Source organism: Solanum tuberosum (assembly GCF_000226075.1). Classification (NCBI taxonomy): domain Eukaryota; kingdom Viridiplantae; phylum Streptophyta; class Magnoliopsida; order Solanales; family Solanaceae; genus Solanum; species Solanum tuberosum. Next base: position 433,578 of record NW_006239068.1, read on the forward strand.
CCGATCATTAATCCATTGGTAAAATTTACCAACATATTAATTATTAGTTGGTAATATTACATATGAATGTTTAGTTGAATAGTAACTATTACCAACTGTGATAAAATTTATTGGTAAATTATTAATTACTAACTTATATTTGAATAGTTGGTAAATTTATCAATTGAAGTTAAACTTTTTGGTAAATCAGCGTCTAGTGTTGAGGCTTTCATATTCAGTTTGTGTCGTTAGGCTTTAACTTTTAAATTTTAGCCAAAACATGACTTTGGTTGATATTTTTGGTAAACGTGCTCAGATTAGATCTCTGTCAGTGTCATTAGCTTCGAAAGGTCATTTTTTATCAGGAAGGTTGGTTCAAGCTTTGAGGCTTCCGTTTTTGTTTGTGCCATTAGGTGTTTTAAATCTTACGTTTTGGCCAAAATTTCACTTTAGTCAATTTTTTTGGGAAACATGCTCAAATTTGAATTTCGTCAGCGCGGTTAGCTCTAGAAGGTCATTTTTCATATTTTAGGATGGTTGGTTTGGATTTTGAGGTTTTCATATTCAGTTTGTGTCGTTAAGCGTTTTAACTTTTAACTTTTGGCCAAAATTTGACTTTGCTTAACATTTTTTGTAAACGTGCTCTGATGAGAATTCCGTTAGCGCGATTAGTTTCAGAAGGTCATTTTTATATCTAATAGGATGGTTGATTCAGGTTTTGAGGCTCCCATTTTCAGTTTGTGCTGTTGGGCGTTTAACTTTTAAGTTTTTGCCAAAATTTAGATTTGGTCAATATTTTGGTAAACGTGCTCAGATTAGATCTCTGTCAGTGTCATTAGCTTTCGAAAGGTTCATTTTTTTATCAGGAAGGTTGGTTCAAGCTTTGAGGCTTCCGTTTTTGTTTGTGCCATTAGGTGTTTTAAATCTTACGTTTTGGCCAAAATTTCACTTTAGTCAATTTTTTTGGGAAACATGCTCAAATTTGAATTTCGTCAGCGCGGTTAGCTCTAGAAGGTCATTTTTCATATTTTAGGATGGTTGGTTTGGATTTTGAGGTTTTCATATTCAGTTTGTACCGTTAGACGTTTTAACTTTTAACTTTTGGCCAAAATTTGACTTTGCTTAACATTTTTTGTAAACGTGCTCTGATGAGAATTCCGTTAGCGCGATTAGTTTCAGAAGGTCATTTTTATATCTAATAGGATGGTTGATTCAGGTTTTGAGGCTCCCATTTTCAGTTTGTGCTGTTGGGCGTTTTAACTTTTAAGTTTTTGCCAAAATTTAGATTTGGTCAATATTTTTGGTAAACGTGCTCAAATTAAAAAATTTGATATAATGATATGTGTCATATTGAGATTAATTTAACTTGTTATCATAGATTTTGCATTGTTTCATTCAAATATGATTTATAAAATTGATATTAATATTTTTGGATTTATATTCGTGCTCTTAGATTTTTAAATGCAATAAATTAATAAATATTTTACTATTGGATAATCATTCAGTTAATAATATTTTGAACATATTGTCAATCAATTACTAACCTAACATTGAACTTGAATGATATATTACCAACAAACTAACAATCAATTAGTAAATTTATTAGAAAAAACAAATAATCATACTAACGTATTTAAAATTTATTACCAACAAGGGTTGTGGTGGAGTGGTAAGTACTCCTTCATCCTTAACCAAGA
>NW_006239068.1:435880-441518 GCF_000226075.1 Solanum tuberosum
GAGTCGCCTTGAATGATATATTACCAACAAACTAACAATCAATTAGTAAATTTATTAGAAAAACAAATAATCATACTAATGTATTTAAAATTTATTACCAACATGGGTTGTGGTGGAGTGGTAATTACTGCATCATCCCTAACCTAGAGGTCTCAGGTTCGATTCCCCTTGGGTACGGAGTCGCCTTGAATGATATATTACCAACAAACTAACAATCAATTAGTAAATTTATTAGAAAAACAAATAATCATACTAATGTATTTAAAATTTATTACCAACAAGGGTTATGGTGGAGTGGTAAGTACTCCTTTATCCTTAGCCAAGAGGTCTCAGGTTTGATTCCCCTTGGGTACGAAGTCGTCTTGAATGATATATTACCAACAAACTAACAATCAATTAGTAAATTTATTAGAAAAACAAATAATCATAGTAATGTATTTAAAATTTATTACCAACAAGGGTTGTGGTGGAGTGGTAAGTACTCATTCATCCTTAACCAAGAGGTCTCAGGTTCGATTCCCATTAGGTACGAGTCACCTTTGTTAGGGAGCGCTTTACTCCCCAATGTGGGACTTTCCGGCGTGAATCCGGATTTAGTCGGGCTCCAATGTGGGTACCGTACACCGGATGGGAAACCAATAAAAAAAAAATTAAAATTTATTAGTAAATTACCAACATAAATTTTCCGTTACTAAAATTGTCAACCAATTACCAATGTATCTGGAAAAGTTTACTATCAGACATTTGTTACTATAATTACCAACGTATTACCAACGGAATCGAATAATGAAGAAAAAATTTTACTAACTCCTTTTCAATTCGTTAGTAAAGGTACTAACGATATACTAACCAAAAATTTATTACCAACGGAATAGAATAATGAAGAAAAAAATTTACTAACTCCTTTTCAATTCGTTAGTAAAGGTACTAAGCATATACTAACCAAAAATTAGTTGGTGAATTTACCAACGGAAATTTCAGGGAAATGTTTCAAAATTTTGTAACAACATCTTTGGGTGTTTACCAACTGATTTTTGGTTGGTAAGTTTACCAACAAATTAAAATCGGTTGGTAATATTTACCGACGAGCCTTTTGGCAATGGATTAATATAAGTTGGCATTTGGTTGGTAACTCAATTTGCCAACCAATTTGATCAATTTACCAACGAATTTTTTTTGTTGATAATTGGGGTTCCTTTTGTAGTGGATGATATGCCTCAATGTTACAAAAAGAAGGCTCAAATGCAAGAACAATTGTTAGTCCTTTCTCATTGAAGTATTAAGGAGGAAGCATTTTCTAGTCTTGAATTGAGGGATTGCAAACATAATACAAAGGCACTTCAATGTTCCGAAAGGTTAAGATTATGCATATAAAGTAAATTAAGGGTGTGCGAAAATATACTTACAAGTCTTTTGCGATGCTCTCCAATAGTAATAGAGCCTCCCGTGTGAGTCGCCTTTGCAACTGCATTCTGACCGCCACAACGATTTCTTGAATTTATTTTTGAATTTTCAATAACCTTGGGATCTTTCCAAAATCTCATCCAACTTTCCCATGTTTCTTCCAGAACATATTTTGGCCGGACTGCTTCTTTTTTATGCAAGAAATAAAATCAATGTACCTTCTCCCTGCCTTCTTATGCCATAGTATCTTCACTTCACTATCAATGGAAGGATCCCAATAGAATTCCTTCTAAAATAATTTTATAAGTAAACAACATTAGTATCCAACCTTCAAAAGTGATGTAATTTTTTTTATTAAAATGATGAAATATATACCTCGAATTCTCCGAGATAAAAATCCTTTATTTCTTGTGAGATACTTGTCCAATTAATTCCATTAGGATCAAGTTCACTCTTGAAAGACTCACATATCCTGGTAGAGCAAATATTTGAAGGTTCCAAACTATTTTTTTTTTTGAAATATATTATATGAAGTCTATCATGAAGAAATTACAGTAAATAAATAACAATAGTGCAAGTACAAATTTACCCGGAATGAGGAAGAAAAACAAATGTCCATTGTCTAGAATTATTATTACCCTCACCTTCACCTATTGTGTTGTTCTGGCTAGATGTAGGCGTCTCCCCTATCACGTTTCTTTGAGTAGATGCACATTCTCCTATTCTATTGCTCTAATTAGATATTACACAAGGTGTTTCAAAATGAACAAATGGAGTACTACCATGAGCTGATGTTTGAACAGGAGGCGAACTAGTAGGAGCTAATGTTTGAAATTGGTTAATATGATCTGGTCCAACAGAAGAATTGATACCACCTTGTTGAGAATTAGTTATGGAAATGGGAACAATAGGCATATAGACTCGACTTGTGCTACCTCAACCCTAATTGAGGTCTTGCTTGCACGAGTTGTGTTACCTCGACCTCGCGTCATGTCTACAAGAAAAATAACTTCAAGATTGCATAAGTCCATACATTCCCAAACAAGAGAAGAAAAAGAAAAAAAATTATCAGGTAAGCTTCCAAGTAAAATATAGATAACTTGGAAAAATTCATCATATCATTACATTACAGCTTGCAATCACAATATTTCTTTTAACCCAAGTGGAGTTGCTAAGAAGCAAGCAACTAATAGTCACCCTCTACTTCTCTCTGACTTTCTTTTCTCTTAATGCTTTTAGTTCATGCAACACTTATTCAATGTCGATAAAGTAGTTGTCCAACAAATTCCAAACTAAACCAAAATGCAACCCAACAATATGTGATAGTCAAATACTTACCTCTAAGAATTTTTTATGGGAAGTCATATTTTTTAGGGGAAGAAAATCCATAATTAAAAGCACACTAGAAGCGAACAAATAATTGATAGCGACAAGCATTGGATTTCGTCAGAACTCAAGAAATCAGACCATCATTCAGTGACAATGAAGCCAATTGATCAGCAACATCACTTCTCCATATCCTACTATGCATCTAAAACAAGAATGCATTCATATCTACTATCATATTGAAAATCTCAAGCCTAAAATCAATATTAAATTCCCCAGATGGAGTTATCCAGCCCTGGTAGATTTAAACTTAGAACTGATGGGTGCCGTAAAGTTAACCCATGTAATGCAAATGGAGGGGGTATTCTTAGAATGGCAACATGATTATGGCTTTTATCAATTACTATGGCCAATGCTCCAACAATATCGCTGAAGCTAAGGCTATTCTTCATGGACTTCAATGGTGCGCTAACAATGGATACTATGATACAATTGTAGAATTAGAATCTTTAGTTATCATTAGAATGATCAATACTAACTCTAATGTTACTTGGCAAGTAGATCATATCATCAGAGAAATCAATTACCTGAAGATTCAAGAAAACTACACCTTTGCGAGGTGAACAACATTGTTGATGGTCTTGCCAACTTGGGAGAAAGCACAAGCCAGAATACAATCTTCACACAAGATGTGAATATACCTTTGAGAATTAAAAACTGGTTGAAGAATGATATTCTCAAATACCTAAATGTCACGATCTGAGCCTACACCCTAGACGTGGCCGACACTTGAGAACCATTGATGGTCCCCAAGAGAACCCTCATCCTGGCTGACTACAAGCGGAAGACTAACTTGAGCATACATAAGCATCAAATTGAAAGAAACGTTTAAAAACAGTTTACTGAATCTCAAAACTTCGCTGAATACTTAGTATGAAACATAAGTTTTAAATAAAATATCTGAAACTGAAAGACTCTCCAAAACTGTCTATCTATAAAGCCTCTACTATATATAGACGAGTGTCGGAACAAGACCCATGACTCCTCAAAAGAACTACTACTAAAAACTCATAAAACTGGAGTACTCCGAAAGCAAGGTGGTCTCACTTATAAGTAGACGAGTGGATGATGTGATCTCAACAGACTCTTGTTGAGGATCCTAATAACCCGTATATGCATCATTAAAAGATGCATGTCGAATGACATCAGTACATTGAATGTAAGAGTATGTAATATAACTGAATACAAATAACTGAAATAAAGGATTGCAATAGATAACAATGAACTCAAGTTGAATGTAAAGAAATAAATGAGTAAAATCATTTAAATCTTTATTAAATACTTTCTCATCTCTGAACTCAACATTTTAAGTGATACATAAAAATACACTTTATGAGTTCATCCTTTTGAACTAAGGAGAAGAACTAATTTGGGTGGGGATGTTTCTGCGACTGTGTAATCTGTATCCTTCGATGATGCTTGAGCATGATGTTTCCAATCTTCTATTGTTGTATGTTACTTGAGAAATAACTCTTTCTCTTTTTTTAATTGGTGACTCCGTGATTCTGTCCTCATATGTTGATAGAGGATTGATTTTGTGAGCCTCTTTCAAATTAAGAATCCTCCTCGCTTGATTTGGTAGATTTGAAAAACTATGAATCTCAAACCTGCGTGGAGTCTGGATGATGTTTTGGAAACTTATAACTTGTGTGCTTGGTGTGTGCGTGTGATTTATGATGCCTTTTTGAATAATTTTTCATGCTCGGCTATTAGAATTGGCATAGGGAGTAATGATCAGTCTGTTTGCTTACGAAATAATGGATGAGCATTATCACACAATGTTATCTAGGATTTCTTCTATGTAGGAATATGGGTTCTTCATGTCAGTGAAGGCCTATTTTGGACTATTCATTTGTTGGTTTTGGTCGACCTTGATAACTTCAATGGCTTGAATTTGACTAGTACTCATGGTGAATTGGAAGTGTTTAAATAAAGTCTGAAGGTTCTGTCCCTTCCTGTTTGGTTGTTAAAATTTCTTCCCTTGAAAATTGTTTTTTTCCAGATATTGTGGTATAGTTTGGTACATTGCTAGTGTTTCTATATTTGAGTGTCATGTTTATTTTATTATATATTCCCCTTGCATGTGTTTTGTGAATGTGTCTCTCTTTCAATACAAAGCTGGATTACCAATTTTTGAGTCATTTGTATTTCCCAACTAGCCCTGCACCCACTAAAAGAAAAACAATTCTAATCTGAGCTTATTGTGTACAAAATAAGTATACTTCCTTGCCTTTTTTTATTTATATAGAACTTATCTAGTGAATATTATTACGTTGAATGCACTAGGATAAAAACTCCTACTTATAACACAAAATTTGATACGCTCAAATTACACCTCCCTAAAGAAGTATAAGCGATCGTTATCAAGTAAAGAACCCAACTTGTAGGTTGGGGTCGATCCCACGAGGAAAATGGTTTAGACTTTACTTTTAACCAACAATTATATTCAATTAACCAAAGTACTTCCAGAAACAAGTAATAAAAAGGGGGGAATTTTGTAAAACAAATTGTAAGAATTCAGTAAGTAATCAATAAACAAAAGTCAATTTCGGTTGTTATCAAGATGAGAAAATTAACTAGGGTATACGTGTTCACCACAAGCTCATAACGCAGTAATTCTAGTAACCGCAATTTTTTCCTAGTGTATTACATGCAAAGTGATAAGTTAGGTATCTCTAAATCCTTGATCCGGCATCTAGAGAATTTCACCCCGCACCTTGATCCGGCTACGTGTGTATAATTTACTAACCCTTACCTTTACCTCATATTAGACATCATAATCGATGTTTGGCTTAGTTATTACTTCGCACCAATCGACACTAGCCTATTAGATAGTATCACAATAAAT
>NW_006239068.1:442716-442860 GCF_000226075.1 Solanum tuberosum
CCATCCAATCATTTTACTTTCTTTCCCTTTATTTTCTTCAACCACGAATGTGACTTCATGCTTTGTAGCTCCTTTTTTTTTACTGTTATTTTATTTTATTTTTCTTTTAGCTTTCAACAAGTCACATCCTTTCTTTTCTATCTT
>NW_006239068.1:445342-446882 GCF_000226075.1 Solanum tuberosum
CATGCGGGCAAAGTCGATCTCCACTCCTACTACCAGTGCTGCAACCATCACTGCTCTGTCCCAAGTGACTTGATTGTCAGCTTTTGTAGGCGACACTCTTTTACGTACCAGTAGCCAGAAGAACTTGGCCACAAAATTTAATATGGCCTTCTGGATGCCCAACCGTGGAGCAGTGACCTATTCTGCGCGCTCGCCATCTACAGCAATGTATCTAGCCAACCATAGTAGAACAGCCTCTCGCTGCTCAGCGTTCCTCTGGAAAGCACCACTCTGTACGATGTCCCATCTGTAATCAAACTCTGAAGTATTGAGAGACCAAGAGTGACCCGTGGTAGGACCATAGAGAAAACGACTAATGGTGGCAGGTGATATGTCCACCGGACAACCTCGGACCATATTGGAAGTGAGAGGATCTTGGGCTAGGGGCTTTGACTGCTTGGTGATTGAACCTCGGAGAGTGGCTGCATAGGAGGCGTAGAATTCTCGCACAATCTCCTCGCTATACGTCCCTGGGTCTCGAGCCATCCAGTCACACTTGTGAAAGTTAAACAGCCGGTGGATGTCCGGGACAGTGTGCAAGCTCCCTGTGAGGACTCTGCGCTCCTCTGTAATAAGTCGGGCCATTTTCTGTTTGTCATTTATCATCTTGGCATCCTGAAAAATTTGCCATTGGCCCTCGACGCACCATTTATTTGGCTCGCCGACTACTGGAGTGGGGTCATCATTTCTGTGGGCAGGTATGGACTCCGAGCTAGTTGTCTCATCAGATGAGGCTGCTTGGTCATTCTCCCCAGATCCTGTGGCTGATTTAGCACTAGACCCCGCAGCCTGGGTAGATTCGGATCCTGAAGGATGGGCAGACTCAGAGCCTGAAGCATGGGCAGACTCGGATCCGGAGAACTGGAAGCAGCCCCAGTTGGTGACCCGATCAGTGTGTGCTCCTCATCAGACTGGGAGACAGTGACTACGTCGGGAAGCACCTTCCGGGGGATGCCTTTGGTGCCTCGAGGTGCAGTGCGAAAAGTCTTAGTGTTGAGAGGAACATATGCTGGATCTGTGTCGGTGTCTGTGTCCTCATCGATTAACCGAAAACTAGGGGCAACAGATTTGGACTTGCCCCGTTTTGAGTAGGTGACCAGCTTCTTGGGTGCCATCGTACCTGCGGGAACGATACGGGAGCGATATTAGTCCCCAAGACTGACCATACACAACCAAAAAAAAAAAAAACTTTCAGAATTGTTCACGACCCTCAACTAAGTCCAATTTTTTTTTCCAGACAGATGCTACGTGGTCATCCACGGAGGAGACCTTCGGTTTGTAGACTGATCTACGGTCCGTGGATATCTTCCGTGGATCAGGGGCCCATCAATATAGGTCGCAGATGGAAACCACGGATGTGCAGAATGGTCCGTGGATGGAACTACGGACCGTAGTCCACATCCGTGGTTTCACACTTTGTGGAATTTTTCATGGGCATCATTTCACGGACCTCATCTACGATCCGTAGATGGATCTACGTTCCGTAGACGGGGTATCGTGG
>NW_006239068.1:447420-448210 GCF_000226075.1 Solanum tuberosum
GGTCCGTGAGTCTATCTACGGTACATAGATCAGGACCGTAGATCACTCTTAAACTTGAAAAATTTAGAGGCGTGAAAAATTTAGAGGCGTACCTGGGATCTACAGACACCATCCACGGTCCGTGGAGTAAACGACGGACCATCGATGGGGTCCGTAGACCTCTGCACCAGACCATTTTCTGCAGATTTTTTTTCGTGGTGTACCTACACATGTAGCAACCAATAGGCTATTCTTTTTACATCTTCTGGACAATTTTTAGACACAGACCCTATTCTAATTCTAGCTAACACTAGTACAAAATTAAAACAACTATCAAATTTGATACAGGGAAGAAATCAAACAAAGCAAAGTACTAGAGATAAACTATATCCTATCGTTGGCTAGATTATACATCTTGGGTTGCCTCCCAAGCAGCGCTTGATTTAACGTTGCGGCACGACGCAGGCCTCTTGATTACTCAGACTTCATCAAGATGATAGGCCTCAATCACTTCTTGCACAGTTTCAGCCTTTCCCAGATAGATCTTGATCCTTTGGCCGTTTACCATGAACCTTGTTCCATACCTATTTTCAAGCTCGACCACTCCATGATGGAGCACTTTTGTGAGCAAAAACGGCCCAGTCCATTTGGACTTGAGTTTGCCTGGAAACAAGCGCAACCTAGAGTTGAATAGAAGCACAAGATCACCAACCACAAAATCTCGCTTTTCAATTCTTTGATCATGATACCTCCTCATCTTTTCTTTGTATAAGGCTGAACTTTCATAAGCTTTTAGGAGAAACTCATCAAG
>NW_006239068.1:449231-450040 GCF_000226075.1 Solanum tuberosum
GGGCCACATTTAGATCTTTGCTAGCATAGTAAATAGGGTGAAGAATTTTCTCTCGCCTTTGACCCAATACTACACCAAGTGCCACTCCACTTGCATCGCACATTACCTCAAACGGTTGTCCCCAATCCGGTGAAATAATGATTGGTGCTGTAACCAACTTCTTCTTTAACTCTCCGAATTCTCTAAGACAATCATCATCAAAATAGAACTTACACTCCTTCTCGAGTAGTTTTGCACAACGAATGTGCAATTTTGGAGAAATCTTTGATGAATCTCCTATAAAAACCTGCATTCCCAAGAAAACTTCTAACACCTTTTACAGAAATGGGTAGTGGAAGCTTTTCTATTACCTCAACTTTAGCTCTATCAACCTCAATACCTTTCTCTGAAATTCGATAACCCAACACTATACCTTCTTTAACCATGAAATGACACTTCTCCCAATTCAGTACCAAGTTGCAGTCTTCACACCTTTTAAGGACCTCGGCCAGGTGATCTAGACAACGATCAAAAGACTCACCTACAACTGAAAAATCATCCATAAACACTTCAATAGTATCCTTCACCATATCAGAAAATATCGAAATCATACAGCGCTGGAAGGTAGCTGGAGCATTGCATAATCCAAATGGCATCCGTTTGAAAGCAAAAGTCCCATATAGGCAAGTGAAGGTGGTCTTCTCTTGGTCTTCTAGAGCTATAGAAATTTGATTGTAGCCCGAATACCCATCAAGAAAACAATACCAACCATTTTCTGCAAGTCTATCCAGCATCTGGTCCATGAACGACATAGGAAAGTGGTCTTTTTC
>NW_006239068.1:450487-450579 GCF_000226075.1 Solanum tuberosum
GCGCAATGATGACCGGCAAAGTATTCTCTTTGCCCAAGTATAAATACCTCAAATACGGTGGTAGAGCCTTAAGCTCCAATTTTGGTGCCTCC
>NW_006239068.1:450679-450990 GCF_000226075.1 Solanum tuberosum
GGCTCCGTGTACTTGGCATACACTAGAGACAAAATCTGAGAGAGACAAAAACAAAAATAAAAAGGTAAAATTAGGAAATATTTGACTAACGTTCAATAATGTAGTTAGAAATAAATCTAAAAGCCAGATTCCCCGGCAGCGACGCCAAAATTTGATACGCTCAAATTACACCTCCTTTCAAAAGCATAAGCGATCGTTATCAAGTAAAGAACCCAACTTGTAGGTTGGGGTCGATCCCACGAGGAAAATGGTTTAGACTTTACTTTTAACCAACAATTATATTCAATTAGCCAAAGTACTTCCAGAAACAA
>NW_006239068.1:451875-526991 GCF_000226075.1 Solanum tuberosum
CTTGGTCAGATTTCCCTGATTTGTCCTTAACACATTCCTGCTGATCTACGGTCATCACCTACGGACCGTGAATGGACCTACGGTCCGTAGATCACCTCCGTGAATGCCTTTCTTCTGCATTTCTTTCAGCTGTCTCTACACTTCCGCGCCTGAACATCTTTCCTGCAAAACATGATAAAAACACATCAGAACCAATATAAAAAGGCCCTAGACACACACAACTTGTAAGTGAAATGTATTAGAAATACCGTAAAACTCACGGTACATCAATAAGAAGTGATATCTTCACTTGCGGATGTTTGATTGGTTGTAAAGGACAGTAAGAGTAAATAAATTAACTTGTCTAATTTGTGCGCATTGATATTCTGCATTGATGTCTCTTTTTCTTCTAGGTATATTTTCCATTAATTTTCGTGTTTTCTGTTTAATCTGTGGGAATGATCATCTTCAAAATTCAATTGAGAGCCATTTCAGGTTGCTGGATATAACTTGCATTTTACAGCAGGCAAAAAAATAATTTGTTATGCACAGTTGATTGAGCAAATGAAATGTTTGCTTATTTCACTTACACAGATGTGGAGTAGATTGACACAATTGATTTAATTACTTAAATCTGAACTATCTTTCTTCTACATTTGCTCTCAATAAACCTTTATTTATGTTCTTTTGTAGTTGGAGAAGATAACCAAGAGGATGATTGAAAGCAGTAGTGATGAAGATCTTACTTGATATATTTGATTGAAAGTTGTAGAAACCTATTGCTTTAGCTCGATTCTTTTGTTTCTTGACATTTTGAAACTTTTGTTAAGCTACAGTCTTCTGTTTTAATTTCTATTAGTATGGAACTTGTGCAAACTATTGAAAACATATGTTTTGGTATGTATCTTTTACCTTTATGGATATTGTGACTAGGATATTTCAAATTATATATATGATTTGGCTATATAATTAGTCATTTTCTTTCGTGATTTGATTTAGTGAACTTTTTTTTATAAATTGTTGATTTTTAAATATATATATAATGCTCAAGAAACATGACCTATTGCAACAAGTTGGGAAAAAACTGTAGATTCATATAGATTGGTTGCAATAGAAAATAAAACTGTTGCAATATCAATAAAAATCGTTGCCATAATATTTAAAAAAGTGTTGTGATAAGAACATCCTATTGCAACGCTTGCTAACAGTTACCACAACCCCTAATGCAACAGTTGTTAACCGTTACAATTCATGTAATATTTTAGTGCCTATAGATGGAAGGAAAATTGTTGCAATAGAGGTCCCTATAGCAACACTTTCGAGAACCGTTACATTAACTGTTACAATAGAGCTATAGTAACGCGAGCAAATGAGACGGTTGACAAACCATTGCTGTAGCTCTATGGCAACGGTTTTAGATCCTATTGCAACACATATGAAACTGTTGCTATAGTCCAAAATTCTAGTAGTGCACACAAATCTTTATATTCTAAGAGATATGGTCGTTTAAAGTTGACCCAAGTAAACGCTTACATCAAAACTTAATCGGTAAGGAAACTTTCAACTCAACTTTGTGCTAGGATTTTTTAGTGACCTTAATTGATATCCAAAATCATTAGATTCAATCGAACCCATCAAAGATTGTCTAAAATTTAAATTTCTAGCATCACGCAAGGCAGCTAAAAATGTCTCATGTAACCCTTTAAGGGTCAAAAGGCTTAAAAGCAATTTGAACCATGCCAATATGCAGAAAATTGTACTGAAGTTTATACAACTCAATATCTCTTTTGTTTAACAAACTGTTCAGACGAATTTAAAGCCAAAGATTGTTCAGTAATTTTAATCAATTGTTTATGTGAAATTTTATCAAACCAACCATAATCATAAATGGTTTTGATATCAATTTTTGGAATAGTCCATTTGTTTAACAAATCAAGGTTTTGAGGTATATCTACCTCTTCCAATCTAGTACTTTTAGTACTCATTTCTCCAAGATCCATGAAGAAAAGAACATATCTATGTCGTATACTTCACATCAACCTTATACTTACCATGAAAGTTGCTAGGCTCTGTGTCACGCCCCGAGCTACCCCCGAGACGCGGACACGGGACCTAGGACCACAAGTGATCCCAAGCTAACCCTGCTGGCATGATCATGAGCATACTAAATATAATCTGAATAATAGAAACTGTGTCTAGCAAAACTGAAACTAAATACTAAAAGCGATAAAGATAAACATGTCACTAGTCCTCGAAGAATGAGGACTCACCACTGATGCTGCTGAACTGAAGATCGGGAATCGATCTAAGCGTGATCTGGATGCTGAGAACCTGAACCTACATCACGAGAAGATGTAGCGCACGTATGCGTCAGTACTTGAAATGTACTGAGCATGCAGGATAGAGTAAAGCTGAAATAACGTATAACTGAACAAAGCAATAAAGCAATGATATAATCTGAACATGATATAGATACTGAAAATACTGAATACTGAGCTAACTGATGCAATGACCAAATTTATAACATGCTGAGACTGAATACTGACTGTACTGAAATATGGTCAATGCAATAGAGTCTGACTGAACTGTGGGAGCTACTAATAACCGACATAAAACCACATGAGCTAAATGTGGAGTCCGATGTAACGCCCCATCGAGAGGACCCAATATACCCGGCCAAAGATATAGAGGCATGGCTGTGTGATCACCAAACTGATGTTGCCCACAGAGGGGACTTACACCTACGTGGCTCGTAGTTCTGGGACTATATGGGTACGCTGAAACCCTAGTCCAACTCGGTATTATGCTACTCCCAATAGATTAAGTGGTTAACACATTATGACTGAGTTTCTATAAATACTGGATAGCTCGAAACTGAATATGCAAACTGAGAATGCAAAAATTAATCTGAAAATGATGCATTCATAAACTGAGGCATGTATAACTGAATATATTATGACTGAAATACTGAATAACTCAAAATACTGACATGTAGATACTCATACTTGAAAACTCCTTTTTTGAAAACAATTCAACATCATATTATACTATGATCATTGATGACTTGGGAAGTCATACTGCATAAACATTGATGGTATATCTAGATACCATACTATTCATACATTGATGACGTACTCAATTGTCATACTAATCATGTTTTAGAAGCTCTTTCTCAAAACTCATCTTATCTTTCTCAAAAACTCAGTTTAAAACTCAAGTGTTGTCTTAAAGAAAAGCTTCTCAAGATTTATAACTCAAAATAGGGTTTATGCTGAAATATACTGATAATGTGGCATAAAACTGGAGCATGTATATCTGAATAACTGAAATATCTAACCTAGCATGTGTAATTCAAGAACTAATGAAATACATAGCTAGGGTTCTGAAATTTATGTGAGAAACTGAGCAATAACATGATAATCTGATTTGGAATATTTAAATAACTAATTCATGATGATCTGTTGTAATTCTAGAAACCCTAGGTCTGTTCATAATCATGGAATCAAGAATCTGACTGAATTCTAGGGACCTAATGAGCGAAAGGAACCCACTAGTGAAATTCCACATACCTGGTGACGAATTCCACGGAGAAATCTTTCGATTTTGGGGCTGGAACTGATGGAACCTTAATGCGTTCTTAAACTAGGGTTCTTGACCTCTCTTCTTCTCTTACGCTCTAATTTTTCTAAGTTTGATTAATGATTTGACTTAGGTAAGTTCTAGTTATGTTTCTAGGCTTAAACTGATTAAAACCTCATGATTTAGGGTCTAAACAACGTATCTTAGGGGTTAAAAGAAATAGGAAAAGACCAAAAGACCCCTGACTTAATTGCTGTCGGAGAGACTGACGGATTGGACCTACGGTCCGTCACTCAATCTACGGTCCGTCGATTGGGTCCGTAAGTCGAGTCTGTCTGACAGAGCTTCACTAAAACAAGCATAACTTTTTGCAGCTAACTAGCTGCTGACCCTCATCTACGGTCAGACCTACGGACCGTGGATCGAATGACGGTCCATGCTGGTCGACCGTAGTTCATGTCAGAGGTTGGGTAAAAGAGATCTCGATCCACGGTCACAGACCACGGATCGTGGTCTGATATACGGACAGTGGGTCTGTCCGTGAGTCGGGACTTAGCTAATTTTTCTGAGCTGGTTTGGGGATGGGTTGCAGTGGTGAACCACAGACCACCAGCACGGGCCGTGGTCTGACCTACAGTCCGTGGTTGGTGACCGTAAGTTGCACCTGCAACTTCTCAAAATCTGCATTTTTGGTCTGTTTCGGATATGGGGTGTTACACTCTGATACCAACTTGCAGGATCTCAGAAGACGGGCGGTAGTCCGCGCGGTCATCTTCAATCTAGCTTGTTAACATCCGAATTCAAGGAATAAATCCGAATCGAAATATATACAAATTTTTATATAGTTTTATGGCTGTATGGGAGGATCTAGTCCTTTTTACCCAAGCAAAGGGTCTGTCAAGATTTAAATACGTATTGTTATTGAGCCCATCTGTCTAACATTTCTAATTGGGTATAGAGCGCCCCTTTTCAACTCATTAACGGGCTTTGAACTACGGCTGGATAGACGGAGTCACTAAGACAAAACCAACAACGTATTGCATCAAATCTGACTGTACCACCATCTCGGAACCAAGTCTAGAAACCATATATAAATTTATTTATATTTAGATAAAGTCTAGATCTTTCATGGTAGCTATAAAAGTGAAGTTAGATATCCGACATAGATATGAATCTTTTAGCCGGACATAGTCGCGGCTCTAGATCAGAGAAAGATAAAAGATAAAAGAAGGAAGAATTAAAGTACCTTGTAACTATGGCCAACACCAGGCCTATTAGCGAACTATCCATAATTTATTTACTTCTACTTACTAGGCCTACAAGACAACTTTCAAGAAAATTCAACACTCAATCATGATCCAAAAGATCCAAATGACGACTTGCCAGTTGCAATCTAAGCTCAAGCTCACTATTGATTATTTTCTAGTGCAAAACCATGCTTCAATAATTGCATTAAGGTGCCTTCACAACAATAATGATTCCATTCTCTCACAAAGCAAGTCAATGAATATGTTAGGAATCTATACAACTCTCACTCTCCAAAAGAGAGATACATGCAAGCTTCATCTCATAAGTTTACCTATATTTTCCAATCATAACACAACCGAGTTCATGCAAGATCTCAAGGGTATTCTGGGTTTGTAATAGGGCTAAGGGTAAGGGTATGGTCAATTTGTCTTAGTGACTTCACCTTTTTAAAGCATTGTTGTACTCATCTTCACCTCTTCTCAAGTTATTTCCATTCTTTTCACTCGGAGCTTCAAACCTTAAATTTTCATTCAATTTATTGGACATCCCTTTTATTTCATCACACCTTTATTTTTTATTTATTTTTTAAAACTTTTTCTCATTCTCTTTTTGTCTCCTTTTTTTTTTATAAGAAGGGGTTCCTTCTTTTTGAAACAAACTTCAAAGTTGAGTCTCACTTTCTGTTCCACTTGGCTTTCTTTACTCCTTTCTTTCCACACACCTAACTTAGCCTTTTGGCCTAAGTTTGTTATTCAACCAAATCAATGCTTAGAAAAGGATTTATGACTAAGAAATTAAGGACAATTTGGCTCAAGAGGTTCAACACGGTTGAAACCAAATGTGTTTAGGCTCAAATGGTCCAAAATGGTTGCACCCCCTCACAAGGTAGCCACAAAAGGTATGGACATTTTGGTTTCCTCTAAATTTTTTTGCCCAACATCATATTTTGCATTCACCAAAGTTAGATAATCGGACTAACAAGGCAAATTTGAGGATTCAACAAGCATAATTTCAAGTAAAATCTCACTACACAAGGCAGTTCAAATACAATCATTTAGCACAACACTATAAGATCAAAAGCTTACATGTCATGTTCATTGAAAGACACATATCAAAACGCAACAAGTCAACACAAGAATCAAGAATATCATTCAAGAGTAAAGTTCAACCGATTTATTCTTGTAATCATTAGCAAAAAACAAATTTCTCAGCATAAGTACTATCGTACACATCGATATCGAACACAATCAATCCTCGAACATCATAATGAAAACTCAATAATTTCAAAAACTTACAATATTATGATGAAAATCATAGAGAGACAAAATGATTTAAAACCATCATCTATAACAAAAATAAAATTATCAAAGTTCTACAAATGTCTCAAACTAAAACTGAAAATAAAAAATAACAAAAATCAATTAAAAGGGAATATTTGCACAAGTTCCCTTACCCCCCCCCCACCCCCCAAAAAAAATAAATCAGTAGTGTCCTTAATGGGATAAAAAGTATGGGAGGAGAATAGTATAAAAATACGCATGACAGGCTATGCATGTTGAGTGCTTTGATATGGAGTTTCGAAGGAAATGGCATCATCACATTTATAAGTACCTAGAAATATAGGGAGGCAACACAGTAGCATCAACCAAGGCATCAGTGCCTGCCACATCATTAGAAGGAATGCTAGAGTTTAAAGAGAACCCGCTAATGCCAACTGTAGAGGTCTCCACATGATATCTCCCCATCGTGACCTACACCATTGTCTCCTCGATATCTTGCATCTCTGTCAGTGTCATAGCAATTCGATGCTCATCCTCTCTTTGTATATCCTATTCATTAATCTCATCGGCTGAATAAACATTAGCCTTATCATCAACTCTCTCACCACAATCAATAGCATTAATATAACCAAGCTGCTCAGGCACACTACTAGGTACCTCAGCTCTCGACACGGAGGTAGGCACTGATTTGGGCATATTAGGCAAGGGAGCCTTACCCCAAAACATAGAAATATAGGTGGTTCATAGTTTGTCCACATTAATCCACAACTTAGAAATATCAGTTTATATAGTAGTCAACTCAAAGGAGCTACTCTTGCTCTTTTCCCTAGCCTCTATCCTAGATGTAAGGTTGTCCAACCTCTCCCCATATGACACTAAGGTGGCCTAGAATTGACCCATATGGCCTCTAATTGGACACAAGGCAGCCTCATTCTCCCTCTTAATCAGCTTGGGCATTTCTTTTTCAACCCTTGCCACCCTAGAATCCGTTCAAAGTTTCCAATTTGATATATCAAGGCCTAGATCAAGGGAGGCGTGGACATAGGGGCAGGTGCAGGAGATGTGGAAGTAGAAGGCACAAAAGAGGTCTGAGGGGTTTCTGATGGCTCTACAGAAGGAGTGGGCTGAGTGGCATCGGCCTCAAGTCTATCTGGGTCAACAATAAGAGTAGTTTTGGGTGGTGGCGGCTTTCTCCAAGCTATATGATCTCTCTAGTAATCCACCTAAATTATCCAAATACTACTGGAGAAGGAAGGGGTGATCTTAACATATCTCCTCTCCCAAAAAGGAAGTCCTACAACCTCACACAACTATGTGATCAAGATTGGGTAGGGGAGAAACGTTTACTCCTGACGACCTCGCATCAATATCTCCACAAATAATCCCCTCACATTAATTACTTTTCAATCAATGATGTTCATATCTTTCTTCTCTATTTGCACATTGTCAACCATCCATAGAGGAGAAATCTTTAAATGAGGGGCGCCAGCCACCCCTTGAGTGCATCTAGACTTTTTTGCAATCGGAGCTTGTAGAAACCATTGTTTTCACCCTTAGTGCCCAATATTGTATCAATGTCCCCAGCATGACACTGCACCATCTTACCACGAAATTTAACATTCTCGAACGGTTTCCAAACCATGCATTTTAACTTCTTCAGTAAAGCTTTTGCATAGGTGGTGTAAAACTCTTGTACCCATGTTAGGACATAAGGAGGTCGGGCTCTTGTGAACCTCTCGAAACTCTGAAATTTGATAGTCTCCCATATGTCAGGGTAGTCACTCTTCACCCCATCTGTTGAGAGTCATCTCTCCTCAAGAAAAGTATGTTCTCTAGCTGATTTAGATCTATTGAGGGCTCTTGGATCTATGATTGGTAGGAATCAAGTTGCCCTCACATTAGAGACCGGATTTGACACAAGCTTGGACTTGATGTCTGTCTTTTTCTTGGTTATTCTTTTCTTTGGTCTCTTACTCACACACATAGTGGAGCACATAGTGGTTTATTGTTGGGAGCCTTAGAAGGTTCATTTATGGAGATCCCCTTGTTTCATTTCGAAAAAGGAGGAGGAAGAGATCAGGCCCTGAGTCGAAGGACATAACTTTTTTGCCTTTGGTTCTGGCCATTTCCTACCAGCACAACAATTGACAACACAGATCAAGTGAAGGTTAGTTAAAAAAAGTTCAAGCATAAATATAGTTCAAAATAATTTATGAGGCTCGCTGACTCAGATGGTGATTCACCTATCAAGTTAGACGAGCTCGAGCTCGAGCTCGTAGAAGATGACAAAACACAACTTTATTTAACTCAGGAGTAAAAGGGGTGTCATCTCCAACTTGGTGATTTGCTGAGTTGCTTTTGGCGGGCTAAGATAAGTCTACCAAAAGTGATACAGTTCAACTAAAAGTGATAGGCACAAATGGGCGATGTCTACTCAAATTTAGTGATCTGTCGAGATGGTTTCAGCTAGCTAAGACAAGATCACCGAATGAGACGAGACCCAGGTCATATATTCAAGCATAAAATATGATTTGGGACTTACTCAGTGATTCACCTTAGCGAGCTAACACGAGCCCTTCAAACAGGTAATTTTAGCACATAGCCAAATTTTCTCAAGTTCAACACCAATACATAATAATACCCATTACCCAATCCGTTTTATAATCTATCCATATGTTATTTCACCCATGGATAATCAAAATCCCCCTTGATTTCACAAAGAATTTTCCAAATCAATGATTTTCCCTTAAAAAAGTTCTCACTCAATCTATCATTGGGCAAATGCAAGCCTTTGGGGAAATACTGTGTTAATCAGACTTCATCAACATTCAAATTAAGCGAGATCCAACACATTCAATGACTCAATTTTTGAATTTTAACCTTCACAATATATTTTCACAATTTCAGCTACAAATCAACTATCCAAACTCATGGGAATAGTTCAATATGAGGCATTTAGCACTACCTACACAAATGAAACATTAATATATCAATACTAACACAAAGACCACATCCAAAACATCAAGATATATCACAAATATCAGTATAGAACTCAAAAACCAACCCCAAAGATAATAACTATGTTCAAAATTGAGGAAGACGGTTTTGTTATTGAGAAGAAAATACCACAATGCACTCCAACAAGTAAATCCAAGCAATTGATATCACAAAATTAAAGAAACAATAGTATGGGGAGTTTGGGATGAAAAGGAGCTGAAAAAGATGAAAGAATTTCTTTTAAAATTTGAAAAGAATCTTGACCTTTTTATGTCATTCACACTCTGCAATTTGCAACTAATATCGCCGAACGCAATCGACGAATTTTTGAAGGAGCTTCAACTCACCGATGAGGCCTCAACAAACACCAAACCTGATGTTCAACTTGGCTGACCCGATGTAGTTCACGAAATGTGATTGACAAATCACCGATTTGGTCCTTGATCGCTAAAGTTGACAATACCATTTTTCAAAATTCTTCGCTCAAAGGGAGAATAGGTAGAAGTCTACCCAATTTTTGTAAGCTTTTTGAGTTATTTTCAACCTGCACTCACAACACGTCTTATTTAAAACAAAAAAATAAACCTGGTTTGCTTTCCAAGAAGCTCCTTATTTGATGTCGTGGCATGAAAGAGTTCTTATTCATCAACCATTATTCTTGAGATTTGGGATGGTGCCACTAGGCAACGTTCCCTTTTGCCTTGGATTGAGATGAGTGGAGAGTTGTCAATCCTGAGTCTCGAGTTGTTTGATTGACATAGAATTAGAAGTAACCATTAGTGTTAAGGTGGAGAAGTCATTTTTCAAATCCTTCAACACATTGTTGGATCTTCAACCCTGTTGAAGATCCCTGTTAGCATTTCATCCATTAGGCTTACCTCTGGTCTAGATTGCTCATTGGGTTTGGGGTTATCATTAAGTGGTACATACTTATCTTTTTCAAATTCACTCTCTTTCAAATTTCCACCCTGATAAGTCTGAGTTTTTGACTCATTTAAGGCTTTGTTTTGATAGTTTAAGTGTCCTCTAATGCCTAATTTATGCTCTAAATCTGATGTTAAAGTGTTGATTTGCAGGTATGAAATCTAAGGGAACAGGCAAGGACACTACCCGGCAAAAAGGTGTAAACAAGTTGAAGAAATGAAGAAAAACGATCCTGGTGATTGGCAAGACCACTCGGTGAACCGCCGAGTGGCTCTTTGGCTAGCCTGAAGTTCTAGCATGCCAGCCCTGGGGAAGAACTAATTTGGCGATAGGAATGGGAAGTCTGCGGATCGCCGAACAACTCCGCGAAAGAAACCTCGATCGCCTAAAGTCACAGAACCCTGAAGACAAATGGCCTAGGCAAACCGGTGATGGATTGGACCAAAGGGCGGATCATCGACTAGTTCTGCGAGGCGTGACTTACTTCGCCCAATGGCCTTTCAGTTTTTCTCTGAGTTTTTGAGTTTCCATTGTAGACTTTGTAGCTTTTGAAGCTTAAATTTGAGGATTTGCAAGCAGATTTTTGAAATTTATTAAATTTAGACCGTTGTAAAGACTTGGAAGCTTTTACACAGATCATGGCTAATGTATTTGGTAATTGTTTCTCTATTTTTATGATGTGTAGCTAAAACCCCAATTCTTGGGGTGTGATCATGTGATTATTAGCTTAATTAGCTTATGGGTATTGTTGTTTAATGATTTAATTTTTGTTTTAATGTGGGTTTGATCAATAGCTAAGTAGTAATTCATAAATTGTTGTTGCAAATACAATTTTAGCTTAGTGTTTTGGGCTTTCTCGAGAGAGAGAGAGGTTCTAAAGCCAAGGTTATCGATTGATGATTATAGTGTGTGGGTTGTTATGGGTTTAGCTCGAGAGAGTGAATCTTGGATTATCCCTACCTATCTAGCTCGAGAGAGTGGATACACTAAGGTTATGGGTTGTTTTATAGGGTTAAGCTTGTCGAGGTTCAACATAACTCTCTTGAACCGTAATAGTTGTTCGAGAAGAAACTATTGCACTTATAGCCTATCCTACCCACAATGATTCAGCAATTTTTTATAAAATCTCAATTACCCATATAGATAAATAGCCTATAATCGATCACATCCCGATAATTCCTCTTAATCTTATTGAAACCCCTGTTTTCGTATTTGTTTTAGTTGTTAATTGAAAAACGAATTCCCCCATCTGACATTTTTTGTCACCCCTTTCAATAATTTAAATGTTTTCGATAATATCTATTCCTACAACTGGTTAGATTCCATTTGTAACTTTGTAACCGAATTCGAACTTGGTCGGCTCCCTGTGGGTTCGACCCCAACCTTTCGTTGGGTTTTATACTAGATTATGATCGCCCACACCTAGTATTGGACGAGGTGTGGTTGAGAGTTTATCAAAAATGGCTCCGCTACCGGGGAGTGGTGTTGTTTAGAATTCTATTATGGAAGTTTGAGTTGTAATCTTTTTGTGTCTTAGTTGAATCAACTTACTTTGTTTTGTGTTTGTGATGGTCTTTTTTTGAACAGTGGAAGAAATGAGTATGAATGGGAGTAATGGTAGCCAAGTGAGCCGCCAAGATGATATTGGAAATTTGAACGATTTGAATGACCCAATTCAATTGGGTGGTGTTGTTGCAATACGTCTACCTCATGTTGAGGGGAAAGTTGTCTTCCATGTTACTAGCACAATTCTACAGCTCCTCCAAATGAAAGGACTATATGGAGGGCTGGCCTACAAATACCCCCAAGAGCATATTCGGAACTTCGTGGACGTATGTGTGTCACGACCCGAGAGCACCCCCTAGTCGTAACATGGCGTAGTTGACCCCAAAGGGGTTGCATACAACCCCTTAGCACATTTATAACATAAGACAATAGATAATACGGGAAAATTAAAAACTTTTGCAATCAATGCTTTATTTCATAAAATCAAGCGGAAGTCTTTACTAGAACCATTGTCTCAAACCATCTATTTCAACTCATGAATAAAAGTCCTTGGGACACAGCCCATACAAAGTCTAAAACATAAAAATAAAGACATAAAGAAAATGTGGTTGTTGTCCTCGAAGCTATGAGGACTCACCAAATTCTTCAACTCTTCTAACTCCTTGAAACTCTAGACTCCAATAGCAACTCAAAGCTCCAACCCGACATTTGGTTAGAATGTAGGCAATATGCGTTAGTACAAAGGTACTAAGTATGAAAGCTAAATAACATCATAAGAGCATCTCAAATGGTTAGTTAACATAAGACATAGCATAAGAGATAATAACATAATCATAACATAACCATCATAACCATAGCATAGTTTCCCATATAAGCATCATATAAACATAAGTCAACATAAGACATAGTTAATAAGCATAGGAGATACATCAAGTTCATAATATAGCCTCTACTTAGGTTCTCATAGTCACATCCTTCAACCATAGGTCTTTTCATACTACAAGAGGACTACTTCTACAAGCCACCTCCAAGTATACTTGTGCAAAGCAAGGATAGCATCCCATACTACCATCCAAGCTAAGTACCACTCTTTAGTCATTCTTGGTTATAGCCCACTCTTCATATTCAAGACTTAGGTCTTCTTTTCATCTTAATTATAACCTAGGTAGATGGTCATCTTTTAAGATCCTTTGTGCCATAATGATGTCATACTTCTAAGTAACCTCAAGTCACACTTGTGCAATGACTGAAAGATATCCCATACTACCATTCACCCTAAGCATATTCTTGAAGTCATCTTAGTCATATTCACCCTACCTTGGCCGTATTATTAGTGTAACTCTCAAACTAAGAAACCTCTCATTTTTAGTCAATTATAACTAGGAAAGGTAACTTTAGTCCAATCCTATCTCATAGCTCTTCTATGGTAACCCTAGGTCATACCTTGTACAATGCACTCATAGCATCCCATATTACTAATCATGCTAGGTATTACTTTTAGGTCTTTTTTACTATTTCTTCTTGGTTTGGAACCTAGTTCCTCTCTTAGCTTTAGAACCCTATGAGGTACTCTATCTCAAGCACATCTTAGTTCCTCATTAGATTAACTCTAGGAGATACTATCTTAAGTATGTATAAGTTATCTAAAACACATGGACACTATGAGATACTTTCTTAAGCATGTCTAAGTCCATATATTCTCATGAACACTATGAGATACCACTCTTGGTATGTCTAAGTTTATTACACTTATGAACACTACGAGCTACTTCATTAAGTAAGTCTTAGTTCATTATGCTTAGGACACTATGACATACTTATCAAGCATGTCTTAGTCCTTAGGATATGGAGACCTCTACTAGGAAACCTTGACTCAACTACGTGAAGGATCCCGTCTCATGAGACCTAACTTTGGGAAAACCCACACTCTACTACGTAAGAGTTCCCCCTTTTTCTTGGATAGCCCTCACATCTACTAGGTGTGGCTCTCCTTTCTTCTTGGAGTCCGAACCCGTGTGGCACTCCTTCTCATTGTCATATTCACTTGGAGCCAAGCATACACCCCAAGGTTTACTAGTTAAGCCGCTTAACACTTTTCTCTCATGGAAGGATGTCCTTGTCAATTGATCCATGCTCAAGTGATTCAATCACTTTCATCTATCAAAGACCTAGATCTACAGCCAACACAAAAACCTAAGAACACAATATAAACCAATACAAGTCATAGTCATAGGCCATTCTATTCATGCTTCATCACCAAATCAATTCATTCTATCCTCATTCCCATCTAGATTACAAGATACTCAAGTAATAGGTTCTTTCAAGCAATTCACATCACATTCCTCACTAGTAGGTGAACCTAGCCATAATTCATCTTTAAGGTTCAATTCAAACTTCACAAGTCAAGATCAACCCTAATTAACAAGGTCTAGTCCAATTCACATTTACATGATCCTAACTATGATCAATTAACATTCAAGACATTGAAATAGGAAGATCAATTTAGAACATTCAATCTTGCCTCTAATGGCCTAAACCCACAATGATCACCTTCATAAATTTAGATTGGGTTTCATCAAATAATTGATATGAAAACACCATATAATCATCATAAAAACATAATTCAAGCCTTACCCATAGTGTGATCACAACCCTAGCTAGACTGGCGTATTTTGGATTCACAATTGAGGGGTATCTATGGGGGTTCCATGGCTGGAAGAACCCATGGATGAAGGAGCTTTACATACCTTCAATCAAAGCCCTAAAAAAGCTTGAATCCAATGGAGAAACGACCTAGATGCTGCCCCTCTTCTTCTTCTTCTTCTATTCTAGAGAGAGGATTTCTTAGAGAGTAATTTGGGGGTCTTTAGATTAATGACTTAAAGTGATTAGTTTGGGGGGTCTATTA
Source organism: Solanum tuberosum (assembly GCF_000226075.1). NCBI lineage: Eukaryota > Viridiplantae > Streptophyta > Magnoliopsida > Solanales > Solanaceae > Solanum > Solanum tuberosum. Next base: position 466,297 of record NW_006239068.1, read on the forward strand.
CATTTATATAGGTGTTAATTTAACTCATTAACTTACCTATATTAACCCCTAATTAATAACTAACCCAACGCCTAACTTCTAACTTAAAACGAAAAGCTGAAAAACTGGCAGCATCTACGTTTTGGCCATCCACGGACCGTAGATTGATCTACTGTCCGTGGTTTGGTCTCGTGGTTTGAAGCTGGGAGTATAAATGTTGCAGGCCTCTAAAACAAATAAGTATGGACCTAGGTTCTTGACCTACGGGGCGTCAACCAACCTACTGGCCGTCAATGGCCATCCGTAGGTCACCTCAAAACTGTCTTAGTGAACTGTTTTGGGGGACTGTTTTGGGGGTCTTGGTCCCAAACGATTCCATGACTTAATTTAGGGTATTTTTAGCTTAAATGAGTGATTAACTAACTAACTAACCGATCCCCTAATCCCTTAATCAATCAACCAACTAAACTTCAAATCATCAACTTAAAACTAACACTCCAAAAGTTGGCAGCATCTACGATTGCCCATCCAAGGATCGTGGATGGGTCTACGGGCCGTACTGTGCCTCCGTAGATTGGGGATGGGGATCATAATTGAATTAAAGCCTCCCCAGGCTAAGTCCTCATCCACGCCCATGACATTCGGGACGTGGATTGATCTACTGAACGTAGATATCAACCGTAGACCACCAAAGGCTGCTTTAGTGGACTGTTTTTGGGGTCCTCCTCAAGGACCCCTCGAGTGGTCTTTGGGGAGTCGTACCCAAACTTTTAACCCCTAAACATGTCCATCTAAGTAGGGGAACCATTTATACAAGTTTTAGCCCTCAAAAAACACACCAAACATCAACGACAAAACACTAGAACACACTAGTTCAAATGACTAGTTTCCGGATGTTATAGTCGTTTCTTGACGTTTGACCTCTAAAATCACCAAACTAACTTAAAAAGACATTATTCATCATTTAGACAAGTTTCCAACTATAAACTAACATGTGAGGCTCTAAAATCACCTACTAGCTTCCATTAGATCCTAGCTTGGTCCAACTAGTTTCTACGGGGTGTAACAATGTGGTTCGTTCTCATTCAAGAACATATCACAAGAATCAGTTCGTCTTCGATTGTTCCCATTTTATTTGATGGGTGAACCTACAAAATGGTTAGCTGAGTTACCGAGGAACTCCATCACCACTTGGGATGAACTTACCACATCATTCCATATGAGATTCTTCCCCCCGTCAAAGATGATGACGCTCAGAGATAGTATACAAGGTTTCAACGCTTGGAAGGTGAACAAATCCATGAGATTTGGCTGAGGTTTCAGAAGTTGGTACTTTAATGCTCGACTCACGGACTGCCAAACCACATATTGCTACAATACTTCAATAGGAGTCTTGACTTTATGAACAAAGGTGTTGCTGATCAACTTATTCCCGGAGGTATAATGCAACAGCCTTATGAGGTAGCATCTTAACTCCTTGATGGCATGAACAAGATAAATAGAGCATGGTACACTCATGAGGACCATGTGTCTCCTCTCACATTTAGGATGACGAAAGAGAAGATCGAGAAGGATCAAGACAGAGACAAAAATATGGCCAAAATGATGACCCAACTTGATTTATTGTCGAAAAATGTGATGGGTAGTGGGTTGAAGAGTGTAATGTTGTGGGTATTGGTGGAGCAAACCCCGAAGAAGCACAATGTGAGGCATTGTACAATGAGGAAGTGAACTTCCTTGCAAATCGAGGAAGAGGATTTCGTTTAAATTATCCAAGGCCGGGTGGGAATCCGGGTTGGAATAGAGATAATGGATGGAGAGATCGTGATAGATAATGGCGTGACCGTAATGCTACTTGGAAGGAAAAGGATGGTGAGAAGGAAAGATACGTCCCACCTCATTAAGTCAAAAAGCCTAAAGAGCAAAGAGCTAACCCGGAGAACTTTCGTATGGAAGACATGCTTGCACGCATTGTCAATAAGGTAGAAGGGTCGGACAAAGTGTTGAAAGAGATGAAGGAGGACGTCTCAACTCTCAATCAGATAGTGACTTCTCACTCATTCTCTATTAAACAACTGGAGACACAAATCGGTCAAATCTTGACTCAGTTGAATCCAAGGCCAAAAGAGGGGTTTCCTAGTGGCACGATGGTCAATCCCATAAATGAAGCTTGAATTGGTATCTCTGTCATGCCATGACATTAATTAAGGCGCTTCTTGGGAGGCAACCCAAGTTTTTGATGTTTTTAATGTTGCTCTTGAATACGGGTGTTGATTTTGCAGGTTGAAAAATGAGAAGTGCTGGAAAATGGGCAATGTGCAAGTTAAAAGTCCAATCGGCGACACGCCAAACAAGTCGATGATTAATGTTTCAAGGACACTTCATCCAATTCTATGTGTCAACGATCGCTAGTCAGTATAATAACCTAACTAAATGAGTTGGGGTCGAATCCCACGGGGAGTGCTATGTGTTTAAGATTCAATAGGAAAGTACGAATGTGCTCAAATCAGTCATAGGAATAGACATTTATGAATAAAAACATAATTCAAATCAGGGGTGACATGAATATCAACTAAAAAAAGGGGGTTTTGGTTTTAATTATCAGCTACAACAACAACAAATAACACATAACATGAAATAACAATAATGAGATGGGTTCTTGGGATGTGATTCCATTATAGGCTAACGTAGACAAATGGGTAATTGCAACTGTTAGAAAATAGTTGTAAATTAGTGAATAAGCTAGACTATAGAGGAGGTAAACTCTTTCTCGAACAATTTACCCTGAATCAAGTCAATTTCTCTTGAACATCAACAAGCATGCAAAATAAGAACAACCTACGATTTAGTACATTCACTCTCTTGAGCTAAACCCATGGCAACCCAATACCCACAGACCATCAATCAATAATCTTGGTTTTAAAACCTCTCTCTCGAGCAAGCCAAAAACACAAAGGTAGAACTGTATTTGCAACTACAATTCTTTAAATTAAACCACAATTAATGATTGAAATAACTTCTAAATAGAATTTAAACTAACAATTAGTAATACCCATAATCTAAATCTGCCCATAATCACATAATCACACCCCAAGAATTGGGGTTTTAGCTAGACATCATAAAAAGATAAAAACTGTTACCAAATTGTGTTTCCATCAACTGGGTAAGAATAATTTTGTCTTTACAAAGGTCCAAATTGAGGAATCTCAAAGACCCACTTCCAATTTCTCAAAAGTGAAAAACATCAATTCTTCAAAGCTAAGGAAAACTTTCTCAATACTCAGAATTTTCTGTAAAAAACTTAGAACTTAATATTCAATAATAATCTGATATTTAACTAAATGTTCAAACATATATTTATAATCGCCAAAAATATGTTGCGAAGAACCATTCGGCACAGTAAGTCGGGCTCGTAAATCCACTCGGCGATGCGCCCTTTAGCCAATTTCATTCCCTTTCTGTCTTGGCCTTCAGCATCCTCCAGGTCTGTAACTTTGGGTGATCAGTACTGCATCCTGGAACCACTCGGTGATCCACCGACAACTCCTTTCTCTTGCCAACTTGATTTTCTCCTTCAAGGCTTGGCATACTGGAACTTTAGGCGGTCAAGGAAACTTTTGGCGACTCGCCAAGTAGACTTGGTGATCACCAGGCTCTTTTTTCTTCCTTCTTTCAGCTCGCTTCGTTCCTTTTTGCAAATTAGTGTCCTTGCTTTGTTCCTCAATCCAAATACCTGAAAATCAAGGATTTTACATCAGTTATTGGCACAAAATAAGCATTTGAGGACACTAAATCTACACAAATAAAAACGTGAATGAGTCCAAGTCTCGGACACATTAGTCAGTGTACCCGATTTGGACCGTCATTTGAACCACCCAGCTTGATGGGGAATTCTGTAAAACTCGACGAGCCGAAAGCTCAGTCGGCGACTTGTCGAACAGGTCGGCGAGCCCGACTTTGTCCGCCGTTTGAACCCCCAAATTGCTGAGAATTCTATAAAACTCGGCGACCCAAAATACCACTCGGCTCATAGCCAAGTGGGTCGGTCAGCACTGTTGACACCAAATTTTGACCCTCTCAGATAATAATTAATTTGCGAGTTTCTTAATTTTCAAACGATTTAGAATAATTATTTTATAAAATTCAAATATCTTTGAGGCAACTTTATGTAATTTTAGTCGGTTCTCATAGTATTTTATAATTATATATGTAATTAGTGTTTTCTTAAATATTCAAAATCATCTTAAAAAAGATTTTATTTTAAGTAAATCTTCAATTAAATTAATTGGGTATAAAGTATATTCGTAATTTGGAGTCATTTAGCTTATTAGCTTAATTTTTGGAAGCTTGTTTTATTAATTTACTAACTTAGGTTGTGGTTATGATTTTAAATTATTTAGTTTATAATTAAATTAAATTTTATTTCGTTAAGATTAAGAAGCTCGCTAATTAATTTATATTAATCTGTCTTATATAAAATCTGGCCGAATTCTCTAAAATAACTCAATATGGCTAAATTATAAATTCCATGTTGGTTATAATTGTAATGCAATTGGCCATTTCCTAACTACAATCTTTGCTGCATTTTGCACCGATTTTGAACCAATTTTCAGCCAGAACTTGGCCCAAATCCTTCTCCAAACAATACAGCCCATTAATGCCTTCAATTTACAATCAACATTGCACCAAAATCCTAGCCCACTTTTTTTTTCCCTTAAACCGTAACCCGACCCAATCCTTCACCGACCCAAACCCCTTTTTCTTTCTCAAACGTTAACAACAACAATTCCAAACACTCACAGACAAAACGTACAACAGTAGTACGCAGCAAAAGAAACCCAGAAACGCGTGTAGAAGGAACAGCAAGAGTCATCTGCGAAAATCGTCATTGTGGCCACGAGATCCTGCCACGTAGCACTCCAAGGACGAGTCAATCGATTGAGCTCGTCCATCTCTCCTTTCCTCTTCCGGCAATGGTCGAAATTTCAAAAAAAAGGTGCCTCCCCTTTAATGGAAAAGATTTCGAGTTTGAATTCGAAATGGGCCTTGAACCCAATTTCTATCCGTTTGCCCCCAATTTCCGCCCTAGTTTCTTTCTATAAAGGTTACCCTCTTTTCATATGTCAAAGGGGGAGAACGTTAGAGAAGAGATTTTTTTTTAGTTGAAAATTCTAGAGTCGGGATAAAGGGTTGGCTTTCTCTGTGAGCGACTGTCGACTTGAGAAATCCGAGAGATTTTTTTAGTTAGAGATTTTCTAGTAGGAAAGTTGGGAGTCAAGGAAAGGTTGGAGTTACTTTGAACAAATCTTATACTTAAAAAAGTTTTAGATGGTTCTTTTTTTTTTTTTTTTTTTATTTCGAAGAAGCGAGAAGTTTCTTTTCGAAGCTCGTTCGAAGCTTTTGGTCGGTTGTTTGAGTTTTGAATCTGTGTGGCAGAAGAATCGCTGCCCGTCTACTCATAGTCGTCCTATTCGCTACCCCAGGAAAGGTGAACTTTTTCTCGATCTTAGATCGCGCATTGAATGTTCTGTTTTCATGAACTGAAATTTTTCATATATTCTTTGTCTGCCTGCTAGAATGGTTTTTTTTTAGTTGATTTCTGGTGTTTAATGTCTGTTCGTGCAGGTTTGAGTCGGTGTTTTGGTTAACTGAGGCATAGAATGTGTTCTTATGTATGGTTTATATCCAGATTATCCGTGACTAAGAATTTCCGCTTATTCTACCATTTTCGGAAATGATAATAGTGGCGTAAATATATGTTTTTTTCTTTTTCTTTTCTTATTATTACTAGTTACTGATTTGCTTCGCTCCTTTTTGTTACTTCTGAGCGTTAACTCTCCCTAGTTCGATAGCTTACTTGGGAGTCTCTTCTACTTGATTTCTCTAAGGTCAATAGCTTGGTCATCTCTACTCTTCATTTTTTTCCTTAATCTGTTAAGTGGTGAAGTTGCTGTTTTGTGGATTGATATTATTGCCCTATGTGTTATTTGAAATAAGCATGCCTATTCCTTCGTTGCATTACTTTCACTTATGGGTAGGTGTCAAAGTCCTTCTTTCGTTCTTGCATGAAAGTTATGTGATTTCCATGTCTTACCTTTTAAAAATTGTTATAATGATTTGCGTATGTTAAACATTTAGGCCCTGTTTAGTATCGCATAGGTCGTTTACTGCTTGTTTAGTCATAGGAGAGCATGAGATGTCTTTTTTTTATATTTTATTTGGAGTCACTGTTAGGTTAAAAGGGGAAAATGTTAGTTAATTTATATTTGTCATTGTGTCAAACTAATGTTTGTCTGTTTTTGTTTTTCTTCTTCTTTGAATTAGAACACGGTAGCGAATAAATTTAGAATATGGTAGTATAATAAATATTAAATTACGGTAGCATATAATCTTTTAGAATATGGTAGTATAATAAATAATAAAACATGGTAGTATATAAATATTAGAGCACGGTAGTATATAAATTTAGAATATGGTAGTATAATAAATAATAAAATACGGTAGTATATAATTTTTTCAGAATATGGGAGTATAATAAATATTAAAAATATGGTAGTATATAAATCTTAGAATACGGTAGTATATAGATTTTAGAATATGGTAGTATAATAAGTTTTTAGAATATAGTAGTGTAATAAATATTAGAATATGGTAGTGTATAAATTTTAGAATATGGTAGCATATAAATTTTGCTTTATTTGGGTGTTTTTTTTTTATATTATTCATAACTTTTACTTACTGATTCTCATTTTCGTGTTTGCATGTGAAATTTGTCCGGGTCCTCACGAACTCTATCCTCGAATTTTTCTTTGGGCTACGGAGGCCCATATCCCCTTTTATCCGAGTCAGCCAACCTATTAAGAATTGATGAAAAGGTCCTGGAAGAATATGCAACAGATTGGAGAGTCTATAAATAGGGCCAAAGGCCCACTCTTTATTCCAAATTGTATTTTGTTATTTTGGGCCTAAGCCCTTGTCATTTTATCTTGTTAGAAGTCTAGGACAGGTGAAAGAATTGGGCCAAAGGCCCATCGATAAAAATATATATTTCCTTTTTTATGTTAGTTTAGGACAGGTACATGTGATTCAAAAGGGCCAAAGGCCCAAAATGAAATGGGCCCAAATATTGGCCCAAGCGGACAGGAAAACAAGATTTGGGCCCAAATCTCTTTCCCTCCTTTCTTTGTTGTGTTTGTTTATTTGTCATTATCCGCTATTAATCTTGAGGTTCTAAAAATTTCTAATCCCCAAAAGACACTCATTCTGAATTAATCGCTTAAATAAATTATTCATCTTTTACTTGGCTTAATAAATAAATAAATAAGGTTACAAAATATTGCGCTTAGATAATATTTCAACATTTTATTTTTCTCCCTTAAAATGGTCCTAACTAACAATATAGTTCAATTTCGCAAGTCAAGCCAAGTTAAAATTATTTTAGCCAAATATTTAATTGCCGGATAACCGCGTATTAGCGGGCATTTCGGGTGCTTTCAAATCCTTCCCGAAATTCTAATATGAACCTCGACCCTTAATAGTTTTCAATAGATTTACTGTTTTAGCTTTTTGAAAACAATAGTTTTCTTGATTTTTCTTAAAAATTATGTGGCGACTCTAAACCAGTCCAAATAATATTTTCCTAATAAAACAGAATGACGACTCTGCTGGAGATTTGAATGGTTCTAACCTTGAGATTAAGTTATTTGGCTACATGTTTTAACGGTCTACTTGTTTTATCTATTGCTTATATTGAATTATGGCATTCATGGCACCTGATTCCGCCAAATGGCAAATAGATTGCATTAGGAAAAAGCGGTTACGTGGCTTACCACGGCTATCCTTCAGAAAAAAAACACAAGTTGAACTCTTTGGAAGTGATAAATGAATAGTTGGCTTGTGGTCATCCAACGTCGTTTATTAGACTTCACCCTATTGTTTGTTCGACTCGGGTAACCGTCATTTCTAAACCAATTCTAGTCAACCTAGAGTAGAGCGAAACCAAATCCAAATCTAAGCATTAGCCTAAGACGGCTTAATACCCAAGGCGTATTACGTCCATTAGTAAAATCGCCAAAAATCATGTCCAAGGTCCACGACCTAACGACATACCATATTATTTGACATTTGAAAGATGTATGCGTGGAAACCTGATTGTTGCCTATTTGGGGGAGGGAATCTTAACCGTGTTTTATTTTGTAGGTATGGATCGATTTCCCAAATTCGACATGGTAGTGGAAGCCCCAGTTTTGCTCAAGATGTGGTACAACGACCTCACTACGGTTCACAAACGGGTCCTCAACAAATATATAGGGGCCTTAATAGAACTCATCAATATGGTCGGGTGGCCCGAGCTGATTGAAGTCCTCACAGGTTATTGGGACAACGAAAAAACGGTGTTCCGATTTGGAACCATGGAAATCACCACGACAATTGAGGAAATTCGGTACGGAATAGACACAGTTGGTACAGGGCTTGAAGGAAGAGTGAGAAAATGGGAAAACATCCTAATCCCTAACAAGCCTACCCTCAAGGATATTGTAAACTGGCTCAGATTAAGAAAGGATTGCGCGCATACTGGGCCGAGGGTTCTAGTGTTTCTTTTATGGATCTCTATGTCAGATTCGGGCATGCGAGCTTCTATACGAATTACAACCAAGAGTTCAGGGTCACTTTCAGAGAATGGGACGAGATCAGACCTTTAGCATTTACTATCGCACTATTAGGCACCATGGTTTTCCCACACGGCCCGAGCCTCAGTATCAGCACCCGGGTGATAATTCTTGTGCACACTCTATTCCACGGGCATCTGAACCAAGGGCAAGTAAAGTATTATCCTATCGCACCTATCATCCTTTCCGACATGTACCGTGCTTTGGGAAAATGTAAGGAGGACATCGCTACTTTCAGGGCTGCAATCTCCTTCTCCAATGGTGGATAATGAGTCACTTGGTGAAGAGACACAGAACTCAAAGACTCCATACCCTCGATGAGCATAATGCTCTTAAGGGTTTGAATGATATGCTGTTTTGGACGAATTTAGAAAATAGGAAGACTAGAGGAAGATGGGCTCAGATTCTCTCCGAGTTGAGAGAAGAAGATATTCAATGGATGTTCGATTGCTTCATCTCAAAGGAAGTCATAGTACGGGGCCACAGACAACTCGTGCTTCCTCTACCAGGTATTCAGGGTATCTGCCCGTATGCACCCATCCGGGTCGTGTGGCAGTTTGGGAGAAGACAAACTACACCCCCAAATGCATACTACCGTATTTATGTGTTCGACATAGGGGATGATAGAGTGCATGAGGCTTCAGAGATGCTGAGAGAATGGAAAAAAGCAGTACGAATGGATGACAAAACCATTGCCGTGGACCGGTTTAATGCCGGGTACGATGAAACCTACAAAGTTTGGTTGAGAAATGATATACAAGGTATCTCCTTCCCAGTTCCAAACATTTATCGTAGTGCGGAGGACAATGAGTCCAAAGCTTTGATAGAATTAAGAGAGGTAAAAAGAGAAGCTCAGGAAATGTACAATGAATTCCTTCGAAAGCAAGAGGTGGATAAATATGCCTTCGAGAGTGTAACTCAAGAATTAGAAAGCTTGAGAAGCGATCTAGGAGAGCTCAACTTATGGATTGGAGATAAGAAAAGTGGAATATGTCTCGAGGACTGGGAAGAGAAAGGCCGCCGGAGCGAAGGATACTTTCTAATGATTCAATATAGGCTTCAACACCTCATGACACAAAACAAGAGGAGCAGATCAGAAGCGGGGCCATCGGGAGCATCTTAGCAGATTTCGCCCCTGCGTGGGTTTCTTCTATATGTACTTATCGTTATTTGCCCCTGCGTGGGCTTGCCTTTCTTGTATTTTGGTACTCTTTTCAAATGACCCCTACGTGGGCCTTTTCTTTCGTGTTCCCCGTTTATTCCCTGCTTCCCCCTGCTTATTTTTGCTTTTTCGAACATCATTTTATATGTGAAATTTGCTTTGGGGTAACAAAATGGTTCAATCCTACACATACATCTTTCAAATACGCTAGGCCTACCCTTGGCGCAAAAGGGCCCCCTACTTGTTTAGGACACACGATATATGCTTATGTGCTTTAACTGTTTATGTGATATTGTTGCTTTGAATGAGGACATTTTTAGCCCACTCCTTTTTAAAAATTTTCTGAAAGTCCATACAATACCAAAGACAAGTCACTACCAAATGTCCGGCCAAAATTCCATGAGTCTTGAGTTTCTCAGCCAAAAAATAAAATCCTACTACTAAATCCTAAAACATTACTCTATCATCTCAGGAAAGGTAAAATTGCTACTAAGATGGAAAAAGGAAAGAATGTCGAGGTGGAAACGATTGAGGAGAATTTAAGGATGAAACTGCGTCGATTCAAACAAGAGATTCGAGAAATGGGAGAAAGAAAGATAGAAGTAGAATTAGCCACCGTAGCTGCGCAAGCCAAAAGTGTAGCACTAAACGCGGAGTTGGCGGCTAAGATGGCAAAATATGCTGTCATGAAAGAGAGAAGACGGTGCCTATGCGGAAGGAACATGATGTCTTCAACAATGAAATAACCATGAGACTTCAAAAGCTACATAGAAAATACTCTTTCTTCAACCAAGAGGCCACTAGCAGTGGTCCCGAAGGCATTGGACCTGAATCTGTTGAAGAGGAACTTGAGGAGGAAATTGTCTATATGCTTCCTTTCCAGGGACGGTGGAAAGAAGGGGATGAGAAAATCGCTCCTGAAGCACACGGGTTTACCTCCTGCGATTAACGTAACAGTCAGAACAAGAAGCTTTGATGAAGTCGCTATCTATCTTTTAGGAGCTTTATTACATGTTTTCTTTTTTTTACTTTCCTCGTAATCTTCATGAAATGAATGAATGAAAATGGAAATTTCCTTTGTATTCGAACTACGTAGGGCCAGAATTTTCCTTGAGAGATACGTAGGCAGCCTTTCAAGGCCCGGCCCCTATCTTTTCAAATTTTTCTTTTTCCCCATCTTTCATTCTACAAGGAAACATTGAGTTCAGATCAACAGATGCCAGAAGATGCAACAAGAAGACCTTAGAACAACGCAATTTAACCTTTCTGAGTCACTAGCCCCAAAATAAAACGAGCAAATTACTGCTTGTTCAAAAAATCAGTCCCCATTATTCGTGGGTTAACATGTTCTCAGACAAAGCAACTTTTATGTGTTTATCTGCTTTCTATGTGATATCTTGCATTATTCATCCAGAACTAATACTGACAGATTTGCCTTTGAGTTGTTTTCCCTACTGGTAGTTAGAACAGATTTGTGTTTACACTGGCCTATCATCCCTATTTTACCAGATCAAAAGGACCTACAGATTCCTTTCCCATCCAAAGTTCCCAAAAAGGAAAAGCAGCAATGGGTGAGAACAATGAAGAAACCAGCCTTACTGATGTCGTGGTGGCTCAACCCGCCCTTGCTGATCAGAATGAACTGATCCTACAGTTGATGCAACAAATTGCTGAGATGAGGGTCGAGATGCAGAGAAAACAAGATTTCCCCCCTCCGATTTTTGTTGTCAACGGTCAACCAGACGGAAGACCTCTAGCTCAAATTCCCCCTCCTAACGTGGAACAAGCTCAGAACCCACCTTCAAGTCCTGCTCGTAATCCCTCCATCATTGACCTTACCACCCAAAACCCCCATTACGCCTCAGCCTCTTATCAAACACCACCCCCTCCTCAAAATACCAACCTCCGAGCACCACTCCCTTCCCCCAATGCAAACCACCAAACTGGCCTACCCCGTCAAAGCCACAATGTTAACTGCCCGCACATTTCCCTCCATCACCAAAATTAACATACCAACCCCCAGACTTTCCCTCAAAATTACCAAGCCACTCAAAATGCCCAAAGTCCCTCTAATGCTCCACCACTACCACAAAAAGCCACTTTCTTAATACCAGTCCCCAACGAGCATGACGCCCATGGTTCGGAGCTTGACCACTATGAGGAGAGGGAGAGAGAGTGGAGGTCAAATGAAGAGACCGTCAAGATAGATATGAAGGAGGAAATTAGAAAAGCCATGAAGGAGTTGAACTGCATTCCTGAGGTCGCCGGATTGAGTTACGAAGACATGTGCATTCATCCAAATTTGGACCTCCCGGAAGGGTTCGAGGTGCCAAAATTTGACAACTTCGGAGGGACGGGGAACCCCTTAGCACACTTGAGGGCCTACTGTGACCAACTCGTGGGAGTTGGGAGAGACGAAGCTTTGTTAATGTGGCTTTTTAGCCGAAGTCTGAGCGGAGAGGCTCTAGAATGGTGTACGTCTCATGAACAAGACAGTGGTCTAGTTGGAACGCTTTGGCTAAGGACTTCATCGAACGATTCGCCTACAATGTGGAGATCATTCCTGATCGTTACTCCTTGGAGAAGATGAAGCAGAAGTCGACCGAAAGTTATAGAGAATTTGCATATAGATGGCGAAAGGAGGCAGCTAGAGTTAGACCTCCTATGTCTGAAAAGGAGATTGTCGAAATGCTTGTGCGGGTGCAAGAGCCCGAATATTATGACAGAATCATGTTGCTCGTTGGAGCAAAATTTGCTGAGATAGTCAAGGTAGGTGAGACTATCGAAGATGGATTGAGAACCGGGAAGATTGCCCGTGTTGCTGCCTTGCCCGGATCTTCGGGCTTGTTAAAGAAGAAAAGATAGGATGTGTCCTCCAGAATTCGCATATAGATGACGCAAGGAGGCAGCTAGAGTTAGATCTCCTATGTCAGAAAAGGAAATTGTCGAGGTGTTTGTGCGGGTGCAAGAGCCCGAGTATTATGACAGAATCATGTTGCTCGTTGGAGCAAAATTTGCTGAGATAGTCAAGGTAGGTGAGACTATCGAGGATGGATTGAGAACCGGGAAGATTGCCCGTGTTGCTGCCTCGCCCGGATCTTCGGGCTTGTTGAAGAAGAAAAGAGAGGATGTGTCCTCTATCTCTTACGAGGGGAAGAAGACCCCAAGGAAATCCTTATCATACCAAGGTCGTTCTCGACCTTCACAGAGTTCATACCTAGTTTGTTATGCACAGGCTGATCACCAGAATACCCCTCCCCCCAGTTACCAAAATATCCCTCCTCCCAGTTATCAAAATATTCCCCCCCTAGCTACCAAACTCCCCCTACTATCTACCAAACTCCCCCTCCAGTTTATCAAACTCCATCCCATCACTACCGAAATGCTGCCCCCAACTGTACCAATATTCAGACAAATTACCAAACACCTTCCCCGATGTACCAAACCCCAGCTCCACTTTACCAAAATACCCCCTCGAACTACCAAGCTCCACAACCAAACTACCAAACCAACTCGTATCCCAGATATCAAGCCCCTCGTCCGAATGCTCCAAATTATCGCCAAATGCCTCCCCCTCAACAAGGCAATTACGATCCCTCCCGTCACAGATTTGAGAAGAAGCCTGCTAGAATTTTCACTCCGCTTATTTAAAGCCGAACAAAGCTGTTCGAGCGATTAACCGCGGCAGGATATATTCATCCAGTGGGTCCTAAGCCGGTTGACACTAGCTCAAAGTTCTACAGACCTGATCAGAGGTGTGCGTATCACTCCAACAGCGTTGGAGATGATACCGAGGACTGTATTAACCTGAAGCATAAGATCCAAGACCTGATTGACCAGAATGTGGTCTCTCTTCAGACAGTCGCGCCCAATGTCAATAGTAATCCTTTGCCAATAATGGAGTGCCACTATCAATATGATAGAGACAGATGATGACTGGTGCGTGATGAAGGCAATAGTTCCGATTACTCTTGATGAACTGGAAAGGGCTGTAGCTTCGTTGAGCATTAGACAAAAGAAAGAGTTCGTGATTCTGACACCCGAAAAGGCTATTGCCTTGGTTCCATGAGAAACTCTTACCCAACCAAAGTTTCTGAACGAAACAGCTGTTACCCAGGGTATGACCAGATCCGGCAGGTGCTACACACCAGAGGAGTTAGCTCAAGGAGGGAAGAAGAAGGACCAAACAAAAAGGCCGATTAGTGAAGTCGAGGCCGAGGAGTTCTGGAGAAAAAATGCAGCTGAAAGATTACTCAATAGTGAAGCATTTGGAGAAGTCACCGGCTAAGATCTCTGTGTGGGCCTTATTGATAAGTTCGCAGTTGCATAGGCAGGCTCTGATAAGGGCTTTGGATGATACTTATGTGCCTGTGGGTACTAACAGTGACAATTTAGAATCCATGATGAAACAGGTCATCCGAGGACACCGAATCAGTTTTTGCGACGAAGAGTTACCCTTTGAAGGAAGGATGCACAACAAAGCTCTACACGTCACCATCAAATGCCGGGATAAAGTTATAAATCGTGTTTTGGTCGACGATGGGTCCGGTCTCAACATATGTCCGCTTTCGATTCTCAAGCAGCTGAAATTTGACTTGGGAAAGGTTCAACAAAACCAGGTCAATGTGAGAGCTTTCGATGGAGTGTAGAGAGACACAATAGGGGCAGTAAATTTAGATGTTCAGATGGGGCCTGCAGAATTCAATGTGGAGTTTCAGGTGTTGGACATCAATACCAGCTACATTTTGCTTCTGGGAAGACCGTTTATCCACATGGCTGGGGTTGTGCTTTCTACCCTTCACCAATTGATGAAATTTGTTTGGAAGGATCAGGAATTGGTCATTCATGGTGAGGGGAGTCACTCCGATGGGTATGCGCCGATCATTCACGAGGTTTCCCGAGGTTGTGATTTCTACATGGTGGAGCTGGTAAATGCCACCGGTGATGATTTGGTTCCGCAACCTCCTATGCCCTCAGTGTACAAGATGATTGCTACTGTCATGCTCTAGAGTGGTTTCGAACTAGGTTTCGGATTGGGGAAGCACTTTCAAGGAATTGTCGAGCCTATCCAAATTCCTGCCAAATGAGCAAAGTTTTATTTGGGGTATGCCCCCACAGATGCTGACGAAGCAGATATGAAGAACAAGAGTGTTGATCAAGCATTGGCTAGGCTAATTCCTCATCTGTACCAGTCATTTCCAGTACGATAAAATGTCAACGATGGTGGTCTCAGGGAAGGAATCTGGGGCCTTTTTTAGGAGATTGATGTGGTCATCGAGGAAGAGGTTGGACATCAGGCATCCGTGATGCAGAACCTGAGGAGCGATTGCAGAACTGGACCTCCACGACATCTCCTGATTTCCTGCACATCTGGGTAGAAAAGACATGTGTCTTTGTTCATTTTAAAATCGGTGGTAGTCCGGAAGAGACCCGAGACTCACCCTTTATGCAATTGTTATTTGTTTGAAGCTTTTAAATTCCCTTGTGATGTTTAAAAAGGCAAAATGTCCCTCGGCCATGGCCAAAGTTTTTGCTTGTCTTTCAGTTTAAATGAAAAGCCTCTTTTATCAAAATTTGTTTGTTTATTTATCTGTTTATATTTTACTTTCCTAACTTTGTTTGTTTATGATTTCAGTAATATTAATTTAAAACCTGCCAATGTCATGTCATGTCATGAACCGATTGAACGAAATGAGGTAGGTGATGATGAGTGTGAGGAATATGAAGAAGAAAATGAGGTACCCAAACATGTTGCTAAGGAGTTTCGACAATTCGAGAATCAACACAAGCCAAATCTTGAAGAAACTGATACTGTGAATCTCGGAGAAGAGGAATGTGTCAAAGAAGTCAAAATCAGTGTCCATCTGACTGAAGCCCAAAGAAGAGACCTGGTTCGTTTGCTCAGGGAGTACATTGATATATTTGCCTGGTCTTATAAAGACATGCCGGGGCTTAGCACGAATATGGTGTCCCACAAGTTGCTGATCAATCCAGATTTCAGCCCAGTAAAACAAAGACTTGGAAATTCAAGCCTAAGTTGAGTTTGAACATCAAAGAGGAGATTACAAAACAGATCGAGTCTCAAGTAGTGGAAGTGACGCAATATCCGACTTGGTTAGCCAATGTTGTTCTGGTTGCCAAGAAAGATGGAAAAATCAGAATTTGTTTTGACTACAGAGATCTCAACAAAGCTAGCCCGAAAGATAATTTTCCATTGCCAAATATTTCACATCCTCATTGATAACTGCGCTAAGCATGAGATGCAGTCATTTGTGGATTGTTGTGCGGGTTACCACCAGATCCTGATGGACGAAAAATATGCAGAAAAGACAGCTTTCATCACGCCTTGGGGTGTATATCATTATCGGGTGATGCGTTTTGGTCTCAAGAATGTCGGTGCTACTTATATGAGGGCCATGAAAACCATCTTTCACGATATGATTCACAAGGAGATCGAGGTGTATGTAGATGATGTCATAATCAAGTCCCGTGAGAGTTCGAATCACTTGACTCACTTGAGGAAATTCATTGATCTCTTACGCCGATACAATTTGAAGTTAAATCCCGCCAAGTGTGCTTTTGGAGTGCCAGGTGGCAAGTTGTTGGGATTTATAGTCAGCAGGAGGGGCATTGAGCTTGACCCTTCCAAGATCAAGGCGATCCAGGAATTACCTCCTCCGATGACCAAGAAAGAGGTGATGAGATTTTTAGGAAGGTTGAACTACATCAGCCGGTTCATAGCTCAATCTAACGTGGTGTGTGATCCCATCTTTAAATTATTGAAAAAAGATGCCTCGACCAAGTGGACCGGAGAATGTCAAACTGCTTTTGATGCCATCAAGAACTATTTGTCCAATCCGCCGGTATTGGCCCCTCCGCGAGAAGGGAGTCCGTTATTGCTATATTTTTCGGTCTCGGATAATGCGTTGGGATGTGAGCTTGGTCAACATGATGAGATTGGGAAGAAGGAGCGAGCCATTTATTACTTGAGCAAAAAGTTCACTCCTTATGAGGCTCGCTACACTCTTTTGGAGAGAACATGTTGTGCTTTGACTTGGATCGCTCAAAAGTTAAGACATTATTTGTCTTCTTATACCACATACCTCATCTCCATGATGGACCCGTTGAAGTATATTTTCCAGAAGGCAATGTCGACCGGGAAGTTGGCTAAATGGCAAATGCTTTTGAGTGAATTTGACATTGTGTATGTGACTCAGAAGGCGATAAAAGCACAGGCCTTAGCTGATCATCTGGCGGAGAATCTAGTTGATGAAGAGTATGAACCGCTCAAGACTTATTTTCCCGATGAGGAAGTTTCGTTTGTTGGTGAGGATATTTCTGAAGCATACCCTGGTTGGAGAGTGTTCTTTGATGGAGCGGCGAATCACCGAAGAAAAGGTATCGGAGCGGTCTTAGTATCAGAATCCGGTCAACACTATCTATGGCAGCTAAACTCCGATTTGATTTCACGAACAACATGACAGAGTACGAAGCTTGTATCCTTGGTTTGAAGATGGCAATTGATATGAATGTTCACGAGTTGCTAGTTATTGGAGATTCAGATTTGCTGATTCATCAGGTTCAAGGAGAATGGGCCGTAAAAAACCCAAAGATCACGCCATATGTGCAGTATATAAAGAAGTTGTGCAAAATATTTTGCAAGATTGAGTTCAGGCACACTCCCAGGACGCAGAATGAGTTGGCTTATGCTCTTGCCACCATTGCCTCAATGATTAAACATCCAGATACAAGTTATATTGATCCAGTGGATGTAGAGGTAAAGGAGCAGCCTGTCCATTGTTCGCATGTTGAAGCGGAACCAGATGGTTTGTCTTGGTATTTTGACATCAAGAAGTATTTAGAGGATGGGACTTATCCTGAGAATGCAACGGTAAACCAGAAGAAGTCGATACGCCGCATGGCCCTCAATTTCTTTGCAAGTGAGGAAATCCTTTACAGGAGGACTCCAGATTTAGATCTTCTCAGATGCGTTGATGCTAATGAAGCTACAAAGCTTCTGGACCAAATACATGCCGGAGTTTGTGGTACTCACATGAATGGGCTCACTTTGGCGAGGAATATCCTTCGCGCCGGTTATTTTTGGATGACTATGGAGCATAACTGTTGCAAGTTTGTGCAGAAGTGTCATGAATGTCAAGTGCATGGAGATTTGATTCATGTCCCGCCCCATGAACTCAAAGCTATGAGTTCACCTTGGCCATTTGTAGCTTGGGGCATGGATGTCATTGGTCCGATAGAGCCAGCCGCCTCTAACAAACATAGATTCATTTTGGTTGCTATTGACTACTTCACCAAATGGGTGGAAGCGGCTTCGTACAAGTCGGTGACCAAGAAAGTTATAGCCGATTTTGTTCGCAACAATTTGATATGTAGGTTTGGAGTACCGGAATCCATCATTACTGATAATGGAGTGAATCTCAACAGTCACTTGATGAGAGAGATATGTGAACAATTCAAGATTATTCACCAGAACTCAACCACCTATCGTCCCCAAATGAATGGAGCCGTAGAAGCTGCCAACAAGAACATAAAAGAAGATTTTTGAGGAAAATGATTGATACTCGCAGAGGTTGGCACGAGATGTTGCCATATGCTTTGTTGGGTTACCGAACCACTATCAGAACATCAGTTGGAGCTACTCCATATTTGCTAGTATATGGAACAGAAGCAGTTATACCTGCAGAAGTTGAAATACCTTCATTGAGAATCATCCAAGAACCTGAATTAAGTGACACTGAGTGGGTTCGCAAGTGGATTGATCAGTTACCATTGATTGATGAGAAGAGAATGGTTGTTGTTTGTCATGGACAACTATATCGACAGAGAATGATTCGTGCTTTCCACAAGAAATTAAGAGCCAGGATATTTGAAATCGGCCAGTTGGTCTTTAAACGCATTTTCCCTCATCAGGTTGAGTATAGAGGGAAATTTGCACCAAATTGGCAAGGACCCTACATGGTTTGCAAAGTATTATCCGGAGGTGCCTTGGTCCTTTCGGAGATGGATGGCACCGAATGGCCGAAACCAATCAACTCAGATGCTGTCAAGAGATACTATGTGTGAAGCTTCAGTTTGCACTTCGGTTATTTCCTTGTAATCGCTCTATTTGCTTGTAATTGCATTGTTTAGAATCTATCCTTGTACTGAACTACGTCTGACCTGAATTCTCAAGAATGAGATACGTAGGCGGCCTATGTCGGCCACGGTCACCCCTTTTATTCCTTTTTAATTTTTCTTTGTACTGAACATACGTTCGACCTGAATTCTCAAGAATGAGATACGTAGGCGGCCTATGTCGGCCTCGGTCACCCCCTTTATCCTTGTTAATTTATTTCATTTTGTATTTGAACTACGTTCGACCTGAATTCTCAAGAATGAGATACGTAGGCGGCCTATGTCGGCCTCGGTCACCCCCTTTATCCTTGTTAATTTATTTCATTTTGTATTTGAACTACGTTCGACCTGAATTCTCAAGAATGAGATACGTAGGCGGCCTATGTCGGCCTCGGTCACCCCTTTTATTCCTTTTTAATTTTTCTTTGTATTTGAACTACGTTCGACCTGAATTCTCAAGAATGAGATACGTAGGCGGCCTATGTCGGCCTCGGTCACCCCTTTTATTCCTTTTTAATTTTTCTTTGTATTTGAACTACGTTCGACCTGAATTCTCAAGAATGAGATACGTAGGCGGCCTATGTCGGCCTCGGTTGATTTCTTTGTCAATTCCTTATTTTTGTTAATCCTCGAGAGGGGGAACTACGTTTGACCTGATTCCTGCCTCTACGGGATACGTAGGCGCCACAAGGGTTCGGTTATATCTCCCGTAAGATTTCTATTTTTCCTTTACAATAGAAAACTGAGACAGAATTTTTGAGGGAGACTCAAAAATTCTCAAGAAGAAGATCTCTCCAACAAAGTGGAGACTAAAGGTACTTTGAAGTTTGCAACTGGGACAGAATTTTTGAGATCTTCTCAAAAATTTCGTGATTTGCTCATCAACGGTTAAAGATAAGCCAAGACAGCTAACTGAGACAGAAATTTTGAGGATGACCTCAAAATTTCAACAGGGTTTATCGATAGTCTAGAGCAACTTCAAATACTTCCCAGCAAATAATCAGATGGACCTCAAGGCATCAACTCCAAAAGGTGTTCATTAAGCTTGACTTGACATAACATTTGGCAGTGACGTTTTCCAAATACTATTTTTGAAAATCTATCTTCCTTAAAACTTTTCCTCCATGTTTCAATTATCTTTGCATAAAAATGTTGTCTTATCTATCAAGAATCGGGAGATCGGAGAAATCAATCGGAGATAGCAAAACAAGAAGCAGACAATCGAAGATATCGACACAAATCAGTTCACTTTTAAACTAACAATTTTTTTTGCGGATATAGGTTTATAGGTTTACCTCAAAATCTACATATTCCTCCATTCAATGAATATGGAGAAGTCAAGAGGGCGAGGAGCTCCCCCAAAATTGACAATTTTTTTGGTGGATGCAGGAAATATTTTATACTTCTTATATCAAATATTTGGGAATATAAATAGCATTATTTCATTCAAATTCCCAACAAAGTGAAATCCATAATGGACATACGATTATGTTCGGAGTGGTGACAAATAAAAACCTCGAAGAGAGAAATTTTATTTATTTTCCACCAACTAAAGATATCTGGAAGACGTTTATCTGCATTATTTTATCAGATATGATAATATTTCTTACCCTGAATGGTCATTTATATCGTATTGTGAAATGAGATGATACCACTACTCCGAGAGTCATTTTATTATATTGTCAATTGAGACGATACCGCCACCCACAAGGTACCCAGAAGATCATATGTGTTCTCCGGTGAAACATTATCTTCGTTTGGTACCAGGGATGGCATCATCAGAAGAGAAAGAAATCAAGCATCAAGAGAAAGAAGATTCATGCATCGCGGTGAAAAAGTCATGCATTGCGAGAGAAGAAATTCATGCATCGCGGGAAAGAGATTTATGTATAGCAAGAAGAAGAAACCATGAATAGCAAGAGAAAAGCCATGCATCGCGGGAAAGAGATTCAT
Organism: Solanum tuberosum; assembly: GCF_000226075.1. Lineage (NCBI taxonomy): Eukaryota > Viridiplantae > Streptophyta > Magnoliopsida > Solanales > Solanaceae > Solanum > Solanum tuberosum. The sequence goes on from NW_006239068.1 coordinate 487,195, forward strand.
GCATTGCAAGAAAAGATTCATGCATTGAAAGAGAAGATTCATGTATCGCGGGAAAAAGATTCACGCATCACCGGAAAATATTCATGCATTGCAAGAGAAGATCCATGCATCGCTGGAAAAAGATTCATGCATTGCAAGAAAAGATTAATACATTGCAAGAAAAGATTAATGCATTGCAAGAGAAGATTAATGCCTTGCAACAGAAGATTCATGTATCGCGAGAAAAAGATTCATGCATCGCGAGAAAAGAGATTCATGCATTGCAAGAGAAGATTCATGCATTGCAAGAGAAGATTCATGCATTGCAAGAGAAGATTCATGCATTGCAAGAGAAGATTCATGCATCGCGGGAAAGGAATTCATACATTGCAAGAGAAGGATTCATGCATAGCAAGGGAAGGAGTTATGCGTCGCAAGAGAAAGATTTACCCATCACAAGAAAATCAACATCAACTACGTCATTTTTCTTTGCAAAAATAAACGACATCAAGAGAACTGGCAACATCAGCCTATTTTATTTCTTTGACATCAAAGGAAGAGTACATTGAAGATTATATTGCAAATATGATACACAAGCTTTATTTGCTTTACGTCAAATCCGATGGAGTTGACGTCAAATGTTCAAGGAGAACAATTAAGTGTTAACACGGTAAAAGATACTGTCTCTCATTTGAATTGCATTTTTATGCTAATGAGTTTTATCTCAGTCTTTTTCGAGAGCATCCCAAGAGGATGAATTCTCTAAATCAAACCAAAGGTGCAGACGACATCAAAAGGGATGCGGCACAACGTGGAACTTTTTCTTAGCAGCGAACTGGGACATAGTCCAAAGAGGAGTGCCAAACTCTTAGGACGCGAGCAGAGGAAAGACTTCCACCACAATCAAACCACACCCCTATCAGAAGGCATGTGGGTTTTCCTTTGGGTTTGTCGGTTTAAATTTTGCATCCGAAATTTTTTTGGTCTCTACTGGAAGCAGCTTTCCAATCTGAGTGACAATGCACCAAGAGCTTTGGAAATTATGTCCGTGTAAGTTCTTAATTATGGGTGTGAAGCGCGCCACATTCATGGCTAAAGGGATTGCAAGCCTCCTTTTATACTCGACTTACTTTGTCGCTTTTTCCAGAACCAAATGTGATCTAGCATAATAGATTTCCTTTTCAACTGATCGAGTCGAATTGCAAGCAGCCTGATTCCTTAAGTTGGGGGATATGTAGGCGGGATCAATGATGAAAACTCAGCTGTATTCCAACATTCATCTCAAATCTTATTCCCGAGCATTCTGGTCTCTTCATAATACGAGATCGGGATGACTTCTGAATTCTTTTCAAATCGTGCGTCAAATCAAGCGTATCGAACTACAAGTGGCCTAAATTTTCATATAGCCTGAGATATGTAGGAAACCCACTTCCGGGGTTTGACCATAATCCTTAAAGTCCATACCAAATCCCTTTTCATTAAGATGAGGATGTGGTCGGTCAAAATTGGATTCGTCAATTTCATTTTCCTCGGATTTCTTTCATCAATCCAAGTAAAACGTGGGACAGTTGCTGACACTAAATTTTGACCCTCCCCGATAATAATTAATTTGCGAGTTTCTTAATTTTCAAACGATTTAGAATAATTATTTTATAAAATTCAAAATATCTTCGAGGCAACTTTATGTAATTTTAGTCGGTTCTCATAGTATTTTATAATTATATATGTAATTAGTGTTTCTTAAATATTCAAAATCATCTTAAAAAAGATTTTATTTTAATTAAATCTTCAATTGAATTAATTGGGTTTAAAGTATATTCGTAATTTGGAGTCATTTAGCTTATTAGCTTAATTTTTGGAAGCTTGTTTTATTAATTTACTAACTTAGGTTGTGGTTATGATTTTAAATTATTTAGTTTATAATTAAATTAAATTTTATTTCGTTAACATTAAGAAGCTCGCTAATTAATTTATATTAATCTGTCTTATATAAAATCTAGTCGAATTCTCTAAAATAACTCAATATGGCTAAATTATAAATTCCAAGTTGGCTATAATTGTAATGCAATTGACCATTTCCTAACTAGAATCTTGGCCGCATTTTACCCCGATTTTGGACCATTTTTCAGCCAGAACTTGGCCCAAATCCTTCTCCAAACAATACAGGCCATTAATGCCTTCAATTTCCAGTCAACATTACACCAAAATCCCAGCCCACTTTTTTTTTCCCTTCACCCATAACCCGACCCAATCCTTCACCGACCCAAACCCCTTTTTCTTTCTCAAATGTTAACAACAACAATTCCAAACACTCACAGGTGAAACGTACAACAGCAGTACGCAACAAAAGAAACCCAAAAACGCGTGTAGAAGGAGCAGCAAGAGCCAGCTGCGAAAATCGTCCTTGTGGTCGCGAGATCCTGCCACGTAGCACTCCAAGGACGAGTCAATCGATCGAGCTCGTCCATCTCTCCTTTACTCTTCCGACAATGGTCGAAATTTCAAAAAAAAGATGCCTCCCCTTTAATGGAAAAGATTTTGAGTTTGAATTCGAAATGGGCCTTGAACCCAATTTCTATTCGTTTGCCCCTAATTTCCGCCCTAGTTTCTTTCTATAAAGGTTACCCTCTTTTCATAGGTCAAAGGGGGAGAACGTTAGAGAATAGATTTTTTTTTAGTTGAAAATTCTAGAATCGGGATAAAGGGTTGGCTTTCTCTGTGAGCGATTGTCGACTTGAGAAATCCGAGCGATATTTTTAGTTAGAGATTTTCTAGTGGGAAAGTTGGGAGTCAAGGAAAGGTTGGAGTTACTTTGAACAAATCTTATACTTCAAAAAGTTTTAGACAGTTCTTTTTTTTATTTATTTATTAAGTTTCTTTTCGAAGCTCGTTCGAAGCTTTTGGTCGTCTGTTTGAGTTTCGAATCTGGGTGGCGGAAGAATCGCTGCCCGTCTACTCGTAGTCGTCCTATTCGCTGCCCCTGGAAAGGTAAACTTCTTCTCGATCTTAGATCGCGCATTGAATGTTCTGTTTTAGAATATGGTAGTATAATAAATAATAAAATACGGTAGTATATAATTTTTTCAGAATAGTGGAGTATTATAAATATTAAAATATGGTAATATATAAATCTTAGAATACGGTAGTATATAGATTTTAGAATATGGTAGTATAATAAGTTTTAGAATATAGTAGTGTAATAAATATTAGAATATGGTAGTGTATAAATTTTAGAATATGGTAGCATATAAATTCTGTTTTATTTGGGTGTTTTTTTATATTATTCATAACTTTTACTTACTGATTCTCATTTTCGTGTTTGCATGTGAAATTTTGTCCGGGTCCTCACGGACTCTATCCTCGCATTTTCCTTTGGTCCACGGAGGCCCATATCCCCTTTTATCCGAGTCAGCCAACCCATTAAGAATTGATGAACAGGTCCTGGAAGAATATGCAACAGATTGGAGAGTCGAAAAATAGGGCCAAAGGCCCACTCTTTATTCCAAATTGTATTTTGTTATTTTGGGCCTAAGCCCTTGTCATTTTATCTTGTTAGAAGTCTAGCACAGGTGAAAGAATTGGGTCAAAGGCCCACCGATAAAAATATATATTTCCTTTTTTATGTTAGTTTAGGACAGGTACATGTGATTCAAAAGGGCCAAAGGCCCAAAACGAAATGGGCCCAAATACTAGCCCAGGCGGACAGGAAAACCAGATTTGGGCCCAAATATCTTTCCCTCCTTTCTTTGTTGTGTTTGTTTATTTGTCATTATCCGCTATTAATCTTGAGGTTCTAAAAATTTCTAATCCCCAAAAGACACTCATTCTGAATTAATCGCTTAACTAAATTATTCATCTTTTACTTGGCTTAATAAATGAATAAATAAGTTTACAAAATATTTCGCTTAGATAATATTTCAACATTTTCTTTTTTTCCCTTAAATTGGTCCTAACTAACAAGATAGTTCAATTTCGCAAGTCAAGCCAAGTTAAAATTGTTTTAGCCAAATAATTAATTGCCGGATAACCGCGTATTAGCGGGCATTTCGGGTGCTTTCAAATCCTTCCCGAAATGCTAATATGAACCTCGAACCCGCTTAATAGTTTTCAATAGATTTACTGTTTTAGTCTTTTGAAAACAATAGTTTTCTTGATTTTTCTTAAAAAATATGTGGCGACTCTAAACCAGTCCAAATAATATTTTCCTAATAAAACAAGCACGAGTTACTCTGCAAACTGGCACGCGAACTGAAAGGTTTTAAAAGGGCCAAACGGTTTTAAATTAATAAATCTTTCATTCTCTCCTCTTTTCAATCTCTGCACTTTCACTCCGGCATTAAAATTCTAGTAATTTCACATTTTTACTCTCGTTTTTGCATGGAATCTTTGTTCAGAATTGATTTTGGAATTTCTTTGCCGCCTAGGTTTACAAATATCGGCATAAAAGGTTGGTTTTCCAAACCCCAAACTTAATTGTTGGTTGAAATACAATATAAATTTATGTTTTGTTATTGATATATGTGGTAATATCATCTTGTTCATCGTACTCTCGTGTCGTTGCTTGTTGAAAATGAGTTTAAATTGTTCGGTTGTGTTATAAATGTTGTGGGTCTAGTGGGTTGAAGTCTGAGTAACCCCGGATTGTGCTAATTGTCGTATTTTGCCCAATGATGGAGCTGTTAACGTCTTTCTTAAGGACAAAAGACGTCAATTGGCCAAATTTGGCCAAATCGAGGGAAGTCTGAGTTCCCTGAGGGCATGGTAGTATGGGTCTTGCGTTAATTTCATAGTGTAAGTGTTTGATTTTGATTTAATGGGCTGCGGGCTTGATTTTCAAGTACGGGGTGAAAAATTTACAAGTTGGGCCATTTGGGGAGCTGGGTCAAGCTCGCCGAAGGGTTCAGCGGTAACTGTGAGTTTTTTTTGGTAACTTTCGGCGATCTGCTTGAGTTCACTCGGCTACTCACCGAGAGTACTTCTTGATCCCCCTTCTGCTCCCCTTTTCCCTGAATTTATTCTGTAACTTTCAGCGAGCTACTTCTAGTTTGACGAAAGTTATCGGTGATCCACCGAATTTCCCTGGACAACGCCGACCAGCTTATATATTTTGAAATTTTTGTTCTGAAACTTTCGACGATCCCGACCTAGGTTGACAAAGTGGTTCAGTTACTCACCTATCTGTTTGGCGACTCACCGATCGGTTCGGCGACTCTTCTAACAATAATTTCTCTAAACTTTTTCTAACGTTTGTCACATTGTTTTGTAGGAATGGCTAGACCCAAAGTAGATGGTAGAGACATACCACCCCGGAAGCGGGCACGGAGAATCACTATTAATGAGGATGCAGCTGCGTCCCGGGCAAAGGCAACAAAACTGCCTCCAAAGGAGGGTAAAAGGGTAAGACGCCCGTAGTTGTGACACCAGCGGAGGAGAGCTCCGACAACGAGGGAGTTTATGCCACCCACCTTACCACCTAAGGCACTGAGGAGGACTCACAAAGTGATTCTCAGGGATCCATATCTGAGCTTGAGGATGACCAGCTATTACAGCCCCAGAGAGCGGAGCTACGCTCCAAAGCGATGAAAGATCCGTCTAGGATCATGGTGCCTCTGATGCCTCCTACCCTTTCAGCTTCAACTCCTATGCCTCCTCCAACACTGACAGTAGTGCAAGCACCACCAGTATAGGGTCCTCCTCCCTTGTCACTCAATCGTTTAAAGTCCGAGGGTTTGAGGACAATCTTAGAGGAGAAGAGATTTTCTACCGATGGTGTGGTTGATAGATACCCAGAGGTATGGAAAACTATCAAGTTCCACAAGTTTGATATTTTTACAAAACCCCGTCCCCTACATTCCTAATAGGGTCCGAAAGTTCTATTTAGCTTATGGTGAGCTAGTTCCTAAGGGGAAGAGGAAGGTCAGTGCCTTGAAATTGGTGGATTGTGATAGTTTATGGCTAGAAAGTCAAATGACGCTACTCTGATATTAACGTTGTCCTGGGGTTCTCATTGGACATCATGCACATGTACATTGACTTGGTCTAAAAGAACACCTTGGAGGATCTCAAGGGGTGGTTGGCACCCCTATATCTGATGTCACCCCGAGGAAGATAGAGGCAGGTGCACCCATAAAGAAGAAGTACCTGAATGTTTCTGCTAGATACTAGTTCGGCTTCATCAGTAGCACTATTATACCATCCCAGAATGAGTCCATCCTCTGACACCCAAAGGCAGCCTGTCTAGGGTCTATCATTGCTCGCTAGAAGCTAAATTTGGGGTTGTTGATTGAACAGGAGATGGCGATGAGGGCCAAGCAGAGACATACCTCGCTCTCATTTGTGGTACTAAACACCAAATTGTGCAGACAGGCCCATGTTCCTAGAGATGAGAAAAAGGATAGGGATGTGACACCCACCTCCTCTACTAACATCAGGCATTTTGAGGTTGAGTACTTACGAGACGAAGCTGACAGGAGGAGGGCAGAATCGGTGGATACATCCTCGGAGGTTGATGTTGATACGTTATCGACAGAGGCAATCATGCCTCCTCAGGCTAATGAGCCCTCAGGTACTTCTGGACCTTCTGCTTCTGATGCCCATGGTTCATCTGTCGCACCCCTTTCCAATATATCTTCTACTACTGCTTCTGCTTCCCGACCCCCTATCGCCATGCTGTACAAAATGGGCCATCTGGCTCATTTAACCGATGTGCGTGCCTCATGGGTTGAGATTATATGCCTGGGATGATAGAGCGGGCTATAACTGCAGCCTTGGCCCTACTTAGGGATGAGATGAGGGATGACAAGTTGGCACTAGATGCCCTTACTGTTAGAGCCGCAACTTGTGAGCAGAGCCGAAGTTCTACGGATGTGGTGACCTTGAAGGCTGTTATTACTGAGTTGAGGAAGAATGTGGACCAGCTGAAGTCCACTGATATGTTTATGTTGTTTCGGACGATGGATATTCCCGACATGCCGAGTGCATATATTCCAACTCATTCTGATGTGCCTCTGACTACTACTGAAGATGAGACTAGGGTTGATGATGATGCTGCTGAGGCCGAGGCTGAGACAGCTGAAGAGAAGCTTGGTGTTCGTGAGGAGACAGTCTATGATGACTTGGCTGACTTGGAGGGTGCAATGTTTGAGACTGCTAGGTAGGCATCGCTTCAGGACACGTCTATGGTGGGCACTAGTAGATCCAAGGATGCTGAAATACCGGGAACTGATGCCCTGATAGACAGAGCTGTGAATATGCAGACTTCACCTTAGGCCTAGCCTGGCAGGATGATTTCTTTGCCTCCTTTCTGTTCTCTTTTTAGATTGTTTTTATTTTTAGTTGCATTTGAGGACAACTGCATATTTTGTTGGTAGGGTGAGGTATTTCTATACCTACCTCTTGTGGGCTATTTTGTGAATATTTGTGTTTTGTGAATATTGTAGTTTATTGGTTTATATATATCTTGGTTGTTGGATTGTGATTTTTGATAAATTGTGGCCCATTGTTTTAGTTTGAAAATGGTGTTGGTGTTGAAATGGTTTTGAGCCAAATTTAAAAATTTTGCCACCTCTTTTGTGTGTGATTGTGGTTGTTCTTGTGCAAATTTGAGTGTCTATTGTGGTCAATACAGATGAGTTGAATAGTGCTCTTAATTGAACAAAATGAATGTACGGCTACGATGAGGCAAACTAAGTTCCATAGGCAATATGTGAACTTTTAGCATCTCGTTATGACTATCCGATTGTCAATTAAGTCTCTTGTGATGAACATTGCACGCTAGCTAGAAAGTGTGGATTCTTGTTTGATAATTATATCAATGTCTTGTGTGGTGAGGATTTCTTGAACATCGTGCTTAATGACACCTAGAATTTGCCCCGTTTGTCCGATTTATTTAGTGATGTAAGCAATTGAAATGAACTTAGGCAAAAGTTTTGAAGAGTGAACCAATTTGACAATATACCTCTTTGTGGCCAACCTTGTGAGAAATGTGAACCTTGCTTGGCACCTTCTGAGCCTATCCTTTTGTTTGGAAGAAACTTGAACAACTTTGACCTCTTTATCCCATCACCCATAACCTTCATGAAGTATTGGTTCGTGTGAATAGCCAACTTAGGCCAAAAGCCTAAGTTGGGGGTGTGGTGAAAAAGAAAGAAAGTCAAGAAGTGTGAAAAATCCCCCTTTGATGGATTGTTCTGAAAAAGATGGAACCTGTCCATGTAAAAACAAACAAAAAGGAAAGAAAAAGACTGAAAAAGAGAAAAAGTTGTGAAATAAATTGTGAAAACAGTAAAAAAGAAATAGAGGTATCCGGTGATTCAAGTTTATTCGAATAATGAGGTGGATTATGAACATGTTTTAATGTGAAAGAGAATGAGAAAAAGTTATTTACAGGCCATACTTTATGAAGGTAAAAGCCACTAAGCCTGAATGAGCATACCTTTACACTCAGCCCCATTACAAGCCTTAAAAAGACCTTTGTGATCTTGAGTGAGCTGAAATGAATGTTGATTGGTATATAAGGGCAAGCCTATGGGTGGAGGCATGCATGTGTTCATCTTTTTGAGTGTTAGAGTTGGATGTGATTCCGGGAACTTAAATATTTGAGAAATTTGATTTGAATATGGAATCGTCTTTGTTGTGACGGCATTTGAATACCTTTGTTGAGCTTGAACTTGCATTTGAAGCAAGCATTGTGAGCTTGAGTACACTTGATAATGATGAGTCACAATTTGAAACTTTGAGAGCACAATTGATCATTGTATGTGTAGTTTGAACCATTTTGTGTGCATTTATGTTGAGTCTTAAGCAGCACTTTTTGTAGACATCCTTGTTGAACTGATTTATCTTGAGTTTTACTTGAGGACAAGTAAAAGTTTAAGTTGGGGGTTTGATGAGTCTGAGATTTTGACTTATTTAGGGTTTTGTTTTGATAGTTTAAGTGTCCTCAAATGCCTAATTTCTGCTCTAAACTGATGTTAAAGTGTTGATTTGCAGGTATGAAGGCTAAATAGCAAGGCAAGGACACTACCAAGCAAAAAGGAGCAAACAAGCTGAAGAAGTGAAGAAAAGCGATCCTAGTGATCGCCAAGACCACTCGGTAAACCACCGAGTGGCTCTTTAGCTCTCCTAAAGTTCCAGTGTGTCAATCCTGTGGAAGAACCAATTTGGCGACAGGAATGGGCAGTCGGTGGATCACCGAACGATTCCATGATAGAAACTTGGATCTTCTAAAGTCATAGAACCCTGAAGAAAAATGGCCAATGCAAACCGGCAAGCAAACCGGCAATGGACTGGAGCAAAGGGCGGATCGCGACTGGTTCAGTGAGACGCGACTTACTTTTCCCAATGGCCTTTCAGACCAAAAATTGGGCAACTATAAATTGGAATTTTAAATGAAATTTCAATGAGTTCTAATTCCATGAGTTCAAGAGTTTGAGGTTTTCTCTGAGTTTTTGTGTTTCCAATGTAGACTTTGAAGCTTAAATTTGAGGATTTTTAAGTGGGTTTTGGAATTTATTCAATTTAGACCATTGTAAAGACTTGGAAGCTTTTCCCTATAATCATGGCTAATGTATTTGATAATTGATTCTCTATTTTTATGATGTGTAGCTAAAACCCCAATTCTTGTGTGTGATTATTAGCTTAATTAGCTTATTGGTATTGTTGTTTAATGATTTAATTATTGTTTCAATGTGGGTTTGATCAACAGCTGAGTAGCAATTCATGAATTACAGTTGCAAATACAATTTTAGCTTAGTGTTTTGGGCATGCTCGAGAGAGAGAGAGGTTTTAAAGCCAAGGTTATTGATGGATTATTGTAGTGTGAGGGTTGTTATGGTTTGATTAGTCCACAAATTGGACTCATTTAGGTCTATATTTTGATAGAATTAGTGTCCTCAAATGCATATTTTGTCTCAATATCTTATGAAAACCCTTAAGTTTCAGGTATTTGGAGTTTGAGGGAAAGCATGGACACTACTTAGCAAAAATGAACAAAGGCAGCTGAAAGAATGAAGAATGAAGATCTGAGAATCGCCGAACCCATTCGACGAGTCGCCAAAAGGTCTTATCCTCGCCTTTTGTTCCAGTGTGTTGAGCCCTGAAGGAAAAGATCAAATCGGCTGTGAAATGGAGCAGTGGGCGTGTCACCAAGCAGTTCCGCTAAGCAGTATTATACCACCCAATGATCCATGATGCAAAGATGCTGAATGCAAGAGTTGAGAGGCGATGAAGCAGACCAAAGGGTGGATCACCGAATGTATCGGCGATCCTGATTAACTGCCCCGAATGATTCCTTCGCAACACATTTTCAGAAAACTATAAATACTAGTTCAGTTGTTATTCTTTGGAGTGTGTTTCAGATATATTAAGTTTGGAATACAATTTTGGGAGAGAATATTCTCTCTGAGTTTGGAGAGGGTTTTTGAAGAACTTGAAGATTCAAAGGGTTTTAACTCTAATATTTTGGACTTGGGTTTTGTGGATTCTTCACTCTTGACTTGTTTTAAGACTTAATCTTGCATACCCATTGATGGAAACTGAGATTGGTATAACTTTTTATCTGTTTTACATGGTTAGCTAAAACCCCAATTCTTGGGGTGTGATTTTGTGAATATGGGTTAGATTATCTATTGAGTCTTGCTTGTTGATGGTTTATTTGTTGTGTAAATGTGATTTCGTTTAATAGTTGTGGTGAACTTAATGAAATTGTAGTTGCAAATATGATTTCACCTTTGTGTTTTCGGCTTGCTCGATAGAGAGGTCGTAAAACTAAGACTACTAAATCGATGGCAGGTGGGATTGGGTCGACATGAGGTTTATCTCGAAAGAGTGAACCCTAGTCCTTCTCCGACACACTCAGCTCGAGAGAGTGAGTGGGCTAAGGCGGAGGTTGTTCTTAAATCGGAAACTCGGTGTTCGAGAGAAACCGAATTGATTCGGGGTAAGTTTCTTGAGAGAGAATATACGCCCACTATAGTCTAGACTAGTCACAAATATTCAACGAATTTACTATCAAAAACATGTACCCAATGATCTAGTTTAGCCCGTATTCCTATCACATCCCAAGAATCCCGTCTCCATATTCTTATCTTTCTTTATTTTTGTTGTTTTTGCTTTTTAGTTGTTTACAAACCCCCCATTCATAATTGACACTCGTGTCAAACCCTTTAATTTGTCATGTCTTCATTCGATAAAGTTTTTAGCTACGGTTAGTTTTAGCACTTTCGTGCTTAACCACTAATTTTTTGGAACCGCTCCCTTGGGACGCGACCCCAACCCTTGTTTGGGTTACTTTACTATTGTACGACCGTAGACACTTGCATTGGAAGTTGTGTCTTGATTACGTAAACATCAAAATGGTGCCGCTGTCAGGGAGTGGTGTTAGTTGAGAATTTGTTGTTAAGTAGGATTTTTGTTCTTCTCAGTCGTAGTTTATTTACTTAATTTTTAGTTTTGTATTATTTTTTCATGTATAGAAGCAGGACAATGAGTACGAATAATCATTATGGGTATCAAACGGATCACCCCCTCTTGAAATTGTTGAATTTTAGGGACAACCTCCTAACGTTCAAACAAGTAGGGGATGAAACCCTTCAGGAAATGTGGCTGAAGTTTCAGGAATTGTTGCAGCCGTGCCCCACTCATGGGATGACCGACAAGGTGCTACTAGAGAACTTCTATAGGGGTCTTGGATTCGATAATAGAAGTAATGTTGATCAACTCTTCGCGGGTGGTATGCTACACCAGCCCTATGAAGTTGTAGCCGAAATCCTAGATGGCATGGTTGAATCCAACAAGGATACCAAATAGAAACAAGAGTGGGATGCACTGCTAGCTCAATTGGATATTTTATCCAAAAGAGTCAAGGAGTTGGAAGCACAGGCCTTGAAAAAGGACGAGCACTTCTCCATTCAAGAGTGTGCAAATGGGAAGAAGAAATAAGGCGTACAAGATGACGGATTACTCTCACTCATTCAACAAAAAATCGAAGAATAAGACAAGATATTAGTGAGATGAAAGAGAACATCGACATGCTAAATCAAGCGACAGCCTCTAACTCCATGACAATTCAGCTGCAAGTTGCCCAGATAAATCAGTTAATATAAGGTCGTTATCCACCATTTTCTGAGGACTCGCCTAGTTACACCATGGCCGATTCCGAGGATGAGGACTAGGCGTTAACTTGCGTCATGCCACGACGTTAATTAAGGCGTTGTTTGAGAGATAACCCAAAACCCCTTTTTGCTTTTTATTTGTGTTGTAGTAAAATAACGGTGTGTTGATTGTGTAGATGAAAGTGTGGAGAGTCAACGAAAAGTGAAGATTGGTGAGCTATAGGTCCAATCAGCGAATCGCCGAATGGTTCGGCGACCCCGAACTAGACCACCGTTAGACTCAAGACCAATTTACATGGGAGTCTGTGAAACTCAGTGAGCACAGGAAAATATTGGCGAATCGCCTACCATGTCGGCGATCCCGACGGAAATCATTGTTTGGACTCCCAAAATAATGGGAAGTTCTGTAAAATTCGGCAAGGGAAGTGGCTACTTGGCAAAACACCCAATGGTTTGGTGATTCTGATTAATATCGCCGAATGGGCAAAAACTAGATGGTTTTTCAGGTCAAAGGTTTAAAAGTTTCAGATTCATCCCCTTTCCCTCACGTGTTCATCTTCCCAAACTCACACCCACACTCTAGTTTATATTTCTTGCATTTTTGGAGTATTTTGAGTTGTTGATTTGTGCTCAGAACGTGGATTACATTGCTGCCCATCGATTCAATAGCACGAAAAGTTGTGTCCCAAACTCGGAATTCTTTCTATCGATTTTGTACTCAATGCAGTGAAATTACCTTGTTGAAGTTTTCTAATCCTGCCTACTAGAGTAGATTGTTTACATGCGTGATTTAATTTGATAATATTGCTCGAGTAGTTGTGATTATTGAATTCCGGTAATTGTATACCTTAAACTGGATTGAAATTCAAAGGGTTGTGTTAGGCTACTACGGGTCCTACCTTAATAACATTAGTGCATACTGTGATTTTGCTTTCAGGGGTTACGAGGTCGAAATTGAGAAGTTGGGTTGAAGATAGGCATGATGAGCCATTTGGTGAGCTGGATCGAGCTCGCCGAACCACTTGGCGTTCCACTAAAATTCCTTATCTCGCCCTTAAATTTTATGCTCTATGTGTTGATGGGATCTGTAACTTTCGGCGAGAAGTTGAAGGTCACCAAAGACCCTCGGCGACTCGCCGAAAGTCTCTTTTTATCCTTGTCAACTCCCACATGGATCTCTGTGCATTGCAGCTTTCAGCGAACCAACCCTAGATCACAGAATGATATCGGTGACTCGTCGAAAGAGTCGAGGAAGCTTACCAACAACTTATCTCTGGTGCTTTTTTCAAATGTGTCTCTAACCTCTCTTCGAGATTTTGCAGATATGACTAAACCTAAAGCTGCTGAAAGAATAACGCCAGCTCAAGATAAGTCCAAAGGAATTGCGATAAAGGAGAACGTAATTACCTTAAAAGGAAAAGCTTCGAAACTAGTCACAACTACTGGGAAAGGCAAGGGCAAAAGGCCCACTTCTGCCAGAAAAACCATTACCCTGGACCCTAATATTCCTTCATGGGCCAGGGGATTTTGCAGAGCGGTGCATATCTTTCTGACAGACACACACTCAACAGACCTTGGTGAATCTGGTACCGATGTTCCCCTTGATATGACTTTGGGCACTGATGCCCATATTCAGAGTACTACACTGGGCACTGAGGCCCAGACAGATGGAGAGACTGCATAGACAGGATCCTTTCTTTACCTCCCTCTCTGTCTTACTTACTTTTACTTTTTCGATACTTTAATTCATTTGCATTTGAGGACAAATTGATTTTAATTGTGGTGGGGTGAGGCCCACCTTTGTGTGCTTTCTATTCGTGAATCATGTTTGTTTATGTATTTGGGTTTTAAGTTATAATTGTGTTAATACTTCTTTCGTGGAAGGTTTGAGCTTGTGGCTCCGTGTTTTAAATTACAAATGATTTTGACCCTTCCAAAAAATTGTCACCCCTCTTGTGTTTTGAATGTGGTTGTTCTTTTGCAAAATTTGAGTCTCGATTCCGATCAATACCGATGACTTGAATAGTATTCTTAATCGAACAAACATGAATGTGCGGATACGATGAGGCCAAATAAAGTTGCATAGACAATATGTGAACTCTTTGCATCTTGTTGTGACTAGCCTATTATCAAATCGAGTCTCTTGTGATGATCGTTGCACAGTAGCAAAAGTGTGGAGTCTTGTTTGACTTTTAGTGTCAATGCCTAGTGTGATGAGCTTAGCTGTGAACTATGCATGATGGATCCTAGACTTTTCCCCATTGGTCCGGTCAATTTGACATATACCTCTTTTGTGTCCTACCTTGTAAGTGTGTGAACCTCTTTTGAACACCCCTTGAGCCTTACCTTTCTTTGGAAGAAACCTGATGAAAACAATGACCTTTCTTTATCCATCACCCATAATCCTCATGAAGTTGTGGTTAGTTAAATAGCCAACATAGGCCAAAAGCCTAAGTTGTGGGTATGGTGAAAAGATAAGGGTAAGTCAAGAAGTGCAAGGAAAGTCTCCTTTAGCCCATGGTGTTGAAGAAAATGGAACCCCTCCATAATAAAAAGAAGAGAGAAAAGAAAGGAATGAAAAGAAAGTTGTGGAATAAAGTACAAAAGAAATGGGGGTTTCAAAATAATTCATGGAAAGTGAATAATAGGATGACTTATGAGCACTAAAGAGAATGATAAAGGAATAGGAAAGGAAATATTGTGAGCACCACATTTCATGAGGATAAAAGTCACTGAGCCTAAATGACAATACATTTGCACTCAGTCCCATTACAAGCCTTGAAAGACCTTAGTGATCTTGAGTGAGATGAAGCAAGTGTTGATTGGAAAATACGGGCAAACCTATGGGTTAAAGCATGCATTGTGTTCTTACTTGTGAAAGTGAGCGTTGCATTTGATTCTGAAACTCTAAATGATTAAACCTTTGTGTGTGAATATGGAATCATTCCTTGTGTGAGGGAATTTGAACACTTTGGTTGAGCTTGAACTTGCATTTGAAGCAAGTATTGTGAGCATGAGATTCTTTGATATTGGTGAGTCACAACTAGAATCTTTGAGTGCACATTTGATCTTTGCATAAGTAAATTGAGTCTTGTTGTGTGCATTCATGCTTGAGTCTTGTGTAGCACTGTTCGAGACACCCTTTTTTGAATGGCTGAACTTGAGTTTGCTTGAGGACAAGCAAAAGTTTAAGTTGGTGGTGTTGATGAGTCCACAAATTGGACTCATTTAGGGCTATGTTTTGATAGAATTAGTGTCCTCAAATGCATATTTTGTCTCAATATCTGATGAAAACCCTTAAGTTTTAGGTATTTGGAGTTTGAGGGAAAACATGGACACTACTTAGCAAAAGGGAACAAAGGCTGTTGAAAGAACGAAGAAATGAAGATCTGAGAATCGCCGAACCCGTTCGGCGAGTCACCAAAAGGTCTTATCCTCGCCGTTTGTTCCAGTGTACTGAACCCTGAAGGAAAAGATGAAATAGGCGGTGAAATGGAACAGTCAGCGTGTAGCCGAGCAGTTCCGCTAAGCAGTATTATACCGCCCAATGATCCAAGATGCAAAGATGCTGAAGGCAAGAGCTGAAAGGCGATGAAGCAGACGAAAGGGTAGATCGCCAAGTGTATCGGCGATCCCAACTAACTGCGCCGAATGGCCCCTTCGCAACACATTTTCTGAAAACTATAAATACAAGTTCAGTTTTTATTCTTATGAGTGAGTTTCAGATATATTAAGTTTAGAATACAATTTTGAGAGAGAATATTCTCTATAAGTTTGGAAAGGGTTTTTGAAGAACTTGAAGATTCAAAGGGTTTCAACTCCAAGATTTTGGACTTGGGTTTTGTGGATTCTTCACTCTTGACTTGTTTTAAGACTTAATCTTGCATACCCATTGATGGAAACTAAGATTGGTATAACTTTTTATCTCTTTTACATGGTTTGCTAAAACCCCAATTCTTGGGGTGTGATTTTTTGAATATGGGTTAGTTTATCTATTGGGTCTTGCTTGTTGATGGTTTATATGTTGTGTAAATGTGCTTTCTTTTAATAGTTGTGGTGAACTTAATGAAATTGTAGTTGCAAATATGATTTCACCTTTGTGTTTTCGGCTTTCTCGATTTAGAGGTCGTAAAACTAAGACTACTAAATCGATAGCCGGTGGGATTGGGTCGACATGAACTTTAGCTCGAGAGAGTGAACCCTAGTCCTTCTCCCACACACTCAGCTCGAGAGAATGAGTGGGCTAAGGCGGAGGTTGTTCTTGAATCGGCAACTAGGTGTTCGAGAGAAACCGAGTTGATTCGGGGTAAGTTTCTTGAGAGAGAATATACCCCTACTATAGTCTAACCTAGTCACAAATATTCAACGAATTTACTATCAAAAACATGTACCTAATGATCTAGTTTAGCCCGTATTCCTCTCACATCCCAAGAATCCCGTCTCCATATTCGTATCTGTCTTTATTTTTGTTGTTTTTGCTTTTTACTTGTTTACAAACCCCCCATTCATAATTGACACTCATGTCAAACCCTTTAATGTGTCATGTCTTCATTCAATAAAGTTTTTAGCTATGGTTAGCTTTAGCACTTTCGCGCTTAACCACTAATTTTCAGGAACCGCTCCCTTGGGACTCGACCCCAACCCTTGGTTGGGTTACTTTACTATTGTACGATCGTAGACTCTTGAATTGGAAGTTGTGTCTTGATTACGTTAACATCATGGTTCAGCTCGAGAGAGTGAATCTTGGCTCATCCCTACCTATCTAGCTTTAGAGAGCAGATACATTAAGGTTATGGGGTGTTTTGTAGTGTCAAGCTTGTCGAGGTTCAAGAGAACTCGCCTGAACCGTGATAGTTGTTCGAGAGAAAACTATTGCACTTGTAGCCTAGCCTACCCACAATGATTCAGCAAATTATTATTAAATCTCAATTACCTATATAGAATAATTAGCTTATAATCGATCATATCCTGAGAAATCCTCGTAATCTTGTTGAAACCCCTATTTTCGTATTTGTTATAGTTGTTAATTGACAAACCAATTCTCCCATTTGACATTTGTTGTAACCCCTTTCAATTTAACTAAATGTTTTTGATAATATCTATTCCTACAACCAATTAGATTACATTCGTAACTTCATAACTTAATTCGAACTTGTACCGCTCCCTGTGGGTTCGTCCCCAACCTTTCGTTAGGTTTTATACTAGATTACGATCGCCCAAACCTAGTATTGGATGAGGCTTGGTTGAGCGTTTCTCACACCCAAATCTCTCTAATCTCTCCAACCATTGTCTCACTCCTTTTTTCAACCTTGGTTCCCACGTGGTCTCGGATATTTCTGATGAGAAACCCCCTCCCCCCCCCCTCCATTTGATTTTCCAACAATTGTACCTCTTCATTTCGTGATGCCTCAAATTTGGATCTGGGCATTACACACTGCTTGTACTAACCATATTAACCAGCTTAATTCCACTTCTCATGACATGTTTAGATAGCAAGTCAAGTCTCTTAGCCATATCCTCATCATGCTCATGCTTTATTTCCACTAGTTCCTTACTGATACTCAAGTGTAGAGAAGAAACTTTATCCTCTATAGTATTCCAAGCTCGGTTGATTTGTTTCATGTCATCAAGCAACAATAATGCTACCTTATATGGCTGCCTCATCAAGCAACAATATTGCTACTTCATATGTGTTGGACAATGCAACAATAACTTTTGAAACTGCAGCCATACCTCATGATGGGGTTCACCAAGCACCCTTTTAAAGTTTTGGATGTTGTCTCTAAGCTTCTTCATCTTCGAGGAAGAGAATAATCTTTGAAGGATGCATTGGTCAGCTCTTCCCACAAAGTGATAGAATCACTAGACAATTCCGCTAACCATTTAGTAGCTTCCCCCTTTAAGGAGAATGGTAATAGCCTCGGCCGAATAGATTCTTGTGAAATGTTCTTAAAGGTGAATGGACCACATACATAAAAAAAAATCCTTGAGGTTTTCATGGAGATCTTCATGAGTAAGGCCCTGAACATTCCTCACATTTGAACTAATTGGAGAATGGTTTTGGTCACACGGAATACTACCCTCTCGGTGGTAGGAGGTAACTAGATAGCTCCCGTGCTTTGGACGATGTTCACATGCATATCATTCATATCGCCTATGTGATTGTTTTGCCCAAAGTGAAAAGAGTCATCACTACAATTGTATCTCATCGTTACACATACGATTAAGACAACACAACAATACCAAACAACAATCTACTACAACTAAACAAGCTTACAAACTAACCTCACAAATTGAATTCTTAGCCATCACTCCCGGGCAACGATGTCATTTTTTATAAAGATCAAACTATTCTCAAGACAAGTAACATAATAAGTGGTCGTCATCAATAAAAATACCCAACTATGATTCAAGGTCGAATCACACCGGGAGTGATATAATGCAAGGAATTCAATTAACAAATTTAGATTCTAAATAAATTTATTTGTAGCAATTAAGAAAAGGGTGAATGATTCCATGATTTCACTTATCAGGACACTTCATCCAATACTTAGTGCCAATAATCGTGAATAGTAATATAACCCAACCAAGGGTTGGGATCGTTCCCACAGGGTGTGGTTTTGAGAATCAATAGTTAAGCATGAATATGTTGGAGTCAATCATAGGTAAAAAAATTTACGAATAAAAGCATAATGCAAGTTTGGGGTGACATAATTGTCAAATATCAAAGGGGGTTTTTGTATTCAATTATCAACTAAACACAGCAAATAAGAAGAAATTACGAATATGGAGATGGGATTCTTGGGATGTGATTGAATTATGGGCTAAGGTTAACAACCGAGTAATTGTAATTAATAGTAAACAATTGCAAATCGGTGAATAAGCTAGACTTTAGTGGGATTAAACTTTCTCTCGAACAATTTACCCCAAATCAAATTTGTTTCTCTCGAACACCAATAAGACGCAATGAAGCACAACCTTCGCTTCAGTCCATTCACTCTCTCGAGCTAAATGTGTGGAAAAAAGGTTTAGGATTCACTCTCTCGAGCTCAACCCATGACAACCCAATACCCACAAACCATTGATTCAGTAATTTTAGTTTTAAACCTCTCTCGAGCAAACCAAAAACACGAAACTAAGATTGTATTTGCAACTACAACCCATTAAATTCAACCATGATTACTGAACCAAATCACTTTTAAACAGCAAATAAACTATCAATTAACAATACCCAGCAATTAAATCAACCCATAATCACAACCCAAGAATTGGGGTTTTAGCTAGACATAGTAAAAAGGTAAAAATCGTTACCAAGTTTTGTTTCCATCAACTGGGAAGGATTAATATAGCCTTTACAAAGGTCTAAGATGAAGAATATTCAACACCCACTTCCAATTTCTTAGAAATGGAAATCTTCAAATCTTCAAAGCTAAGGAAAAATTGTCTCTCTATTCAGTTCTAACTCTCCAACTTAAAAACTGAACAATAATGAAAATAAATTGAAAATTGAATACTAAACTAAGAATTGAAACATGTATTTATAGTTGCCAAAAATGTGTTGTGAAGGGCCATTCGGTGCAATAAATCGGGATCGCCGATCCACTCGGTGATATGCCCTTTGGTTAGTTCCATCGCCTTTATGCGTTGACCTTCAGCAACTTCAAGCTCTGTAACTTTGGGTGATATAACACTGCATCGCGGAACTATTCAGCAACTCGCCGACTGCTCCTTTCTATCGCCGACTTGATTTTCTCCTTCAGGCTTAGCACATTAGAATATTAGGCGAGACCATGGCCATTCGGTGACTCGCCCAATGGTTTAGGCGATCCTCAGGCCTTCTTTTCTTCATTCTTTCAGCTGCCTTGTTCCTTTTTGCTCATTAGTGTCCATGCTTTGTTCCTCCATCCAAATACCTAAAATTCAAGGATTTACATCAGTTATTGGCACAAAATATGCATTTAAGGACACTAAATCTATTAAAATAAAGCCCTAAATGAGTCCAAATCGTGCTACAAATAGTTCAAAAAGGATATCTCAAACAGTGCTACAAAAGATTCAATCATGACTGCACACAAAAAGACTCAACATACTCATGTAAGGATCAATTGTGCACTCAAAGATTCAAGTTGTGACTCACCATTATCAAAGAATCTCAAGCTCACAATACTTGATTCAAATGCAAGTTCAAGCTCAACAAAGGTACTCAAATGCCCTTACACAAAGAATGATTCCATATTCACACACATTGGTTCACAATATAAAGCTCTGGAATCAATTGCAACGCTGACACTCACAAAGATGAACACAATGCATGCTTTTACCCATAGGTTTGCCCTTATTTTCCAGCCAACAACTGCTTCAGCTCACTCAAGATCAAAAAGGTCTTTTCAAGGCTTGTAATGGGGCTGAGTACAAGGGTATGGTAATTTAGGCGCAATGGCTTTAGTCCTCATGAAATGTGGTGTGAACAACACTTCCTTTCCTTTTGTTCATCACTTCCATTAGTGCTCACAAGTCATCTCATTATTCACTTTCCATGAACTGTTGGAAACCCCATCTTCTTTGCATTTTCACAACTTTATTCCGCTACTTTTTCTTTTTCATTCTTTTCTTCTTCTTTTTTATTTTTTATGGAGGGGTTCCATTTTTCTCAAAACTATGGGTCGAAGGGGACTTTCTTACACGTTTACCTTCTCTTTTCACCACACCCCCAACTTAGGCTTTTGGCCTAAGTTGACTATTCAAACTAACCACAAATCATGAGGATTATGGGTAATGGATAAAGAAAGGTTATGTTTTCATCAAGTTTCTTCCAAGAAAATGTTAAGGCTCAAAGGGTGTTCAAAAGAGGTTCACACACTCACAAGGTAGGCCACAAAAGAGGTATAATGTGAAATTGGTTCACACTCTTTAAAGTTGTGTAAGTTCATTTCACTAGTTCACATCACTTAGTCAACTGGACCAATGGAGAAAATTCTAGGTGTCATCATGCATGGTTCAAAGGTCATCAAACAAGGCATTGACACCAAAGTCAAACAAGACTCCACACTTTTGCTAGCATAAAATGTTCATCACAAGAGACTCAATTCGATACTTGGCTAGTCACAACGAGATGCAAAGAGTTCATATATTGTCTATGCAACTTTATTTTCCCTCATCATAGCCGCACATTCATTTTTGTTCGATTATGAGCACTATTGAAGTCATCGGTATTGATCGAAACCGATACTCAAATTTGCAAAAGAACAGCCACATTCAACACAAACAAGAGGTGGTGAATTTTTTTTGGAAGGGTCAAAAATCATTTATAATTAAAAACACAGAGCCACAACCTCAAACATTCCACAAAAAGCAGTGTACAACACAATTATAGCTCAAAACCCAATATAAAAACAAAATTGGTATTCATAAAAGATCACACAAAAGGTAGGCCTCACCCCACCACAAATTGTCACGATCCGGGAGTACCCCCTAGGTGTAACACGGCGTACTTGACCTCTAAGGGGTCTCATACAAGCCTCTAGCATCATCATTACATAAGACATTGAAATAATGCAGAAAAATTTAAAACTTTACAATCGAAGTCCAACTTCACTTTTCATAAAAGAAAGTAATAGAAAAATCTAGACTTTGTCTCATACCACCACATAAAACATAGGAATACAAAGTTTGGGACTTAGAACTTATACATCAATAAAAGTCTCAATATGAGAAGTACAATAGAACTAAGAAATAGGAAATTTCGTCCTCGAACTTGAGGACTCACCACAACTTGGAGATAAGCAATCCAAGTCTTCTTCAAAAGGAGAGCAAAAGTCACCTATCCTGAACCTACACTCATTAAGATGTAGAAGGAAGAAGGGGTTAGCACATAATATGTACTAAGTATGGAAACATGCATAAAATCCTTATATATGATTAAAAAAAAAGGAAAGTTTTGTTTGAAAAGTATGCCTTTTCAAAGTTTAGAAACCAACATGCATTTACAATATACAACACAAGCCATAATCACATTTACACTCATTACATGTTAAAATAAACACCTTAGCAACCTCTAAGGAACAATTGTGCAATGTATGGTTGGCATCCCATAATACCAACCCTACTAAGTGTCCCCTTGAAGCTCCCTTGGTCATTCACATCATCTTTAGACCTCATTATAATCATTAGTCACCTATAAGGAAATAATCATGAACATTACTTTGAATACAAGGAAAGTTATTCATAACAACTAACCATTCTAGATCCAACTTCACTTTTCATAAAAGAAAGTAATAGAAAAATCTAGACTTTGTCTCATACCACCACATAAAACATAGGAATACAAAGTTTGGGACTTAGAACTTATACATCAATAAAAGTCTCAATATGAGAAGTACAATAGAACTAAGAAATAGGAAATTTCGTCCTCGAACTTGAGGACTCACCACAACTTGGAGATAAGCAATCCAAGTCTTCTTCAAAAGGAGAGCAAAAGTCACCTATCCTGAACCTACACTCATTAAGATGTAGAAGGAAGAAGGGGTTAGCACATAATATGTACTAAGTATGGAAACATGCATAAAATCCTTATATATGATTAAAAAAAAAGGAAAGTTTTGTTTGAAAAGTATGCCTTTTCAAAGTTTAGAAACCAACATGCATTTACAATATACAACACAAGCCATAATCACATTTACACTCATTACATGTTAAAATAAACACCTTAGCAACCTCTAAGGAACAATTGTGCAATGTATGGTTGGCATCCCATAATACCAACCCTACTAAGTGTCCCCTTGAAGCTCCCTTGGTCATTCACATCATCTTTAGACCTCATTATAATCATTAGTCACCTATAAGGAAATAATCATGAACATTACTTTGAATACAAGGAAAGTTATTCATAACAACTAACCATTCTAGACACATGTATGCATTTGTATCTCATCACAATATAAAGGAACCATCCCACAACATCCTATTAAGTCCACGTGTGCAATGTGGAAGTGAAGTCCCATACCCCCCACTCCTACTAATTAAACTCGCCAAGAGGTCATAGTATAGTCCATGTTTCATTCATTTTGGGAAGAATAACATAACCGACAAAGACCATATGAGCTATATAGAATCCGGTGTCGTGTAACCCCATACCGAAAGAAGGTGTCCTACTTGCCTAAGGTAGGACTAAGTGTATTAGCGTCTAGGTGGATCCACTAGCTAAGTCCTATGTTGGCATATAGTTATAGGATAGGGAGATTGCTTCTAGAAACCCGCCCTATTGCATTGGCGGAGGGGCTTCCATCTCATGAGTTCACTTTGGATGACCCTCCCTATTGCATTGGCGGAAGGGTCTTTACCTCATTGTCTATATCCACTCGGTGCTAAGCATTATTTCCCAAATTATACATAATTAAGTCTTGAATTGGATTTACATGTGTGAAGGAATGCTATAGCCCTCATTCAATACAATCCATCAAAATAGCTCATAGATTAATTAAAGGTGAGAATGTACTTTCAACCTTAGAATCAACATTAGTGTGTGAGTAGGACTTCCACATTACATTCATAGTGTTTTCATGAGAAATAGACTTCCAATCAACACAATACATCACATCATCCTAGATTATTCAAGAATCATTAAGTATAAGGGTAAGAGAAGATCAATACTTTCAACAATACAATACTTTACACATTAGTCATAGGAGATTTTCTTTCTAAGTGAATCAATAGGTTATACACAACTTTGATCAACATGTACAAACCCTAGCAATTTACCCCTTTTCAAGGTCATGAACCATATCTCACAATTACACCTAAATATACTACAATAGGCATGAATAAAAACAAGATTCAATAACTAAATTCACATAGAAACAATTCATAGTAATCATCTAGCATCAATACATCCATCACAATACTTGCAATTGGGGTCATAGGGGTGTTCATGGGTTCAAGGGAAATTCTACAATGAAAATCACCATTAAACATCAAATCATCCATAAAATAATGCAATTAACATAATAAAATCTTTTTTAGGAAGAACCCATGGTTGGAACAAAAACCTAGTTTTTGAACAAGTTACCAATTTCGAAATCAAGAGTTGAAGGGCTTCATGGAGAAAGGTGTTCCATGAATCAAAGTCCCCATACCTTAATTGATGTTTTCCCACGAAATTGGAGTGAAAATCTTGGAGCTTGAACCATAATCTTGAGCTTCATCTTTGTTCTTTAATGGAGTTTAGAGAGAGAATATTTTGAGGGGGAAGTGGGTTTGATTTTGAGTTTGTGAGTTATGAGAGTTAAAAGACTTGTTTAATACTTTAATATACTTAATATAATTAATAATAACCATTTTTACCCTTATTTAATTAATTAGTGATTTTACCAAACTACCCCGACATGGCCGACTTAAGGCAGTCCACCCAAGCCCCATCCACAAGTCCCCGACCACAGACCGTACTGGTCACTCGTGGTTTGGGTCAGAGAGGAGTGGCTCGAGGTGTTGGTGAGGAGACTAAGTCTCAACTCATGAGACCCTTTCACAGGTCATGAGTCGGTCCACGGACCGTACTCCACGCTCGTGGAATAGTACTGTGGCTAGGACATTTTGGAGGGGTCCTTGGTGGAAACCAAGTGTTGAATCACGACCCCCACCTACAGGGCGTGAGTCAACCTACGCCTCGTAGGTTGCCTCTCATGAATGAGGTTGTTTTTTTGGCAGTCTTTAGTGCAGGCCCTTGGCTCTCATCAAGGACCCTTGGGGGGTCCTTGTGGGAGCCATGCCTTGACGTTTAGGCAACAGGACCTTAGTATCAAGTTAGGGAAGTTATTTTAGGACCATATCGCCTAATGATTCAGAACGTGAAAATGCTAAAGGCAAAAGCTAAAAGGAGAGGTACCAGACCAAAGGGCGAATCGCTAAGTGGTTCGGCGATCCCGACTAACTACGCCTAGTGGATACTTTGCAGCACACTTTTTGACAGCTATAATAACCTGCTTAAATTTTTAGCTTAATATCAAGCTGTTTTAGAATTAAGTTTTAGAATATAATAGTTTTTACATTTTTGGAGACATTGTTCTTGAGCTTTGAAGATTCAAAGGGTTTCAGCTCCAAGAAATTGGAAGTGGGTCTTCAAGAATCTTCATCCTAGATGTTTTTAAAGGTTTTATTTATCGTATCCATTCGATGGTAACACCTTTTGGTATCGATTTTTATCTCTTTTTCATGTCTAGCTAAAACCCCAATTCTTGGGGTGTGATTTTTGTGAATATGGGTTAAATTATCTGTTGGTTCGTGTTTGTTGATGGTTTATTTGTTGTTTAAATCTGATTTCATTTAGTAGTTGTGTATGAACTTAATGAGATTGTAGTTGCAAATACGATTTCATCTTAGTGTTTTCGGCTTGCGAGAGAGAGAGGTCGTAAAACTAAGACTACTAAATTAATAGTCGGTGGTATTTAGTCAACAAGGGTTCAGCTCGAGAGAGTGAATCCTAGTCCTTCTCCCACACATTAAGCTCGAGAGAGTGAATGGGTAAGGCGGAGGTTGTGCTTAAAGTAGCACTTTGGTGTTTGAGAGAAACCAAGTTGATTCGGGGTAAGTTGCTTGAGAGAGAATTTACCCCCACTATAGTCTAGCCTAGTCACAAATGTTCAACATATTTACTATCAAAAGCATGTACCTGATAGTCTAGTTTATCCCGTGTTCCTATCACATCCCAAGAATCTCAACTCCATATTCGCATCTTTCATTATTACACTGTTTTAGTTGTTACTTGTTTACAAACCCCCCATTGATAATTCATATTCGTCTCAAACCCTTTATTTGTTATGTTTTCATTCGATAAAGATTTTAGCTATGTGTAACATTATCATTTTTGCGCTTAACCATTAATTTTCAGGAACCGCTCTTTTGGGATTCAACCCCAACCCATTCGGTTGGGTTATATTACTATTGTACGATCATAGACACTTGAATTGGAAGTTGTGTCTTGATTACACAAACATCAGAATGGCGTCACTGCCGGGAAATGGTGTTACGTGAAATTTTTTGGTTAAGACGAGTTTTGCTTCTGGTAGTCATTGTTTACTTACTTATTTTTAGTTTTGTTTTTCTTGAGTTATTGTAGTAGGAAGATACCCTGAGCATGGCTAATGGAAATGGTAGCTAATTGGAGGAGACGAATCAAGAAGTCGAGAGGGACTTTAAATTAACCACACTGGTAACTTAGCTGAATGATTTGGCCATAAAAATATCAGAGGTGGAAGACCAGTGCAAAAGTCAAGGGTGGTACATACCCCCTTATTGATGAGTCCACAAATTGGACTCATTTAGGGCCTTATTTTGATCAGAATAGTGTCCTCAAATGCTTATTTTGTCTCAATATCTGATGAAAACTCTTAAGTTTCAGGTAGTTGAAGTTTTATTGAAAGCATGGACACTTAGGCGCAAAAAGGAACAAAAAGGCTGAAAAGAACGAAGAAGCTGAAGCTTGAGCATCGCCAAGCACACTTGGCGACTCGCCGAAAGGACGCACTCCGCCCTTTGTTCCAATACGCGAAGCCCTGAAGAAGAAGGATCAGAAGGCGATGAAGGAGCAGTCGGCACTTCGCCGAATATTTCCGCGAAGCAGTACTATACCGCCCAATGGTCCAGAACGTGAAGATTGTGAAGGCAAGCATGAAACGGCGATGAAATAGAAGAAGGGTGAGTCGCCGATTCATTCGGCGACATCGATTAACCTCGCCGAAAGATCTGCCAGCACTATTTTCTGAAGTCTATAAATACCAAACTTATTATTAATTTTAGAGAGTCGAACAATTATTTTAATTTCCAGAATAGAATAGTACTTTTTGGGATATTTTTCCTCAAGTGTGGAGAGGATTTTGTGGGAGACTTGAAGAGAGAAGGATTTCATCTTCCCCAAGTTGGAAGTGGGGTCTTCTCCATTCTTCTTCCTTTTCTTAAATCAAGGTTTAATTTCTTATACCAAATTGATTTTAGTATCATTTTAGGTGTTATTTTGTTATTTCTTGATGTGTGGCTAAAATGACCCCATTCTTGGGTGTGATTTAGCAAATATGTGTTGATATTGTTGTTGGGTCTTGCTTGCTAATAGGTTGGATGTATTTTAATGGTGATTTCACCTAGTGGTTGTAGTTTAATTTAATGGGTTTGTAGTTGCAAATACAAAACCACCCATGTGTTTTCGGCTTGCCCGAAAGGGAGGTCGCGAAACCAAGACCTAGACTGATGGCCTAAAGAGTGGGTCGACATGAGGTTCAGCCCGAGAGGGTGAACCCTAGTCCCATATCCTAACACTGAGCTCGAGAGAGTGAGTGGGTAAGGCGTAGGTTGGTCTTCATGCGGCAAGTGGGCGTCCGAGAGGAACCGATTTGAAACGGGGTAAGTTTCCCAAAAGGGAACTTATTTCCATCTAAAGCCTAGCCTAGTCACTGTTATCTTGTAAATTTCCTATCGAAAGCATGTACCCAACGATTTATCTCAACTTGTATAGCGGTCACACGCCAAGAACTTTCTCCCATACTTGATTTTCTTGTTAATTTTTGTTGTCTTTACTACTTGTGACAAAACCCCCAATTGATATTTGACACTTTTGTGTCACCTCCTTTTAATTTACAATGGTTTTTACTTGTTAATGTCTTTAGCTACTACTAATTAGAACTAAATTTTATTTTCTATTAATTCTCAAAACCACTCCCTTCGAACACGACCCCAACCTTTAGTTGGGTTACTATATTATCGACGATCGTAGACACTCGTATCGTAGGTTAGTGTCGTTGGTCACGATAGGCATCAAAATGGAACCGCTGCCGGGGAGTGGTGTTATTTAGGAATTCGTAGTTAAATAAAAAAAATTATTCTTTCTAGTTTTAGTGTTACTAATCCAAATTGTAGTTTTGTTTTACTTGTTTGTGTGTTAAGACAGGATAATGAGTATACATGATGGACATGGTGGAACAATGGAGCACCTCCCAGTAGAAGTGATGAGATTCAGGGATCACATCTTGAACTTCAAGCATCTAGAAGGAGAACATTTCCATGAGTCGTGGCTGAGGTTTAAACCACTATTAATACAATTCCCAACTCAAGAAATCCCCGATTTAATTCTACTAGAATGCTTCTATATGAGTTTGAATCCCGGAAACAGAGGGTTAGTCGACTAACTTATGACAGGTGGTCGTGAGAAATACCCCTATGAGACCGCAGCCAAATTTCTTGATCTTGTGGCAAAAACCAACAAGGATACTGAGAAGGACCAGCAATTGATCATTTTGCTGGGTCAGATGGATAACTTGACCCAAAAGGTGGAGGAACTGGAGGTGATTTCCAAAGAGAAGAGCAAATGCAGAACACCTATTGAGCAGGGAGGATCTATAGAGATTGAGAATAAACATATCAAACATATGTTAGTAACCATTCTTCAAAAGCTAAATGAGCAAGATAGAGTGCTAGAGAAGATTGGAGAAATGTAGAAGTGTTAAACCAGATGAGCGGTTCTCACTCTAGACCCATCTAGCTGATTGAAACTCTCATGGGTCATGTAATGTCTCATCTCCATCAAGCACAAGGCAGGGGTTGCCAAACGATGTTTTGGCTAACCCCAAAAGTGAAATTTAGGTGTTAACCCGCGTCTTGCCACGACGTTAACTAAGCCGCTGTTTGGGAGGCAACCCAAAGCCCTTAATCACTGTAATTATGTTAATTTTTAAATATAAGTGTTTTGATTTTGTAGGATTGGGCATGAAAACTTTATGAAAAAGTACAGGATGAATTACACAAGTCCAACAGGCGAATCGCCGACTGCTACTAAGACTGTCGTTTGGATCCTCACTTTGACTGAGTGTCCTATAAAACTCGGCGAGATAGATGAACACTCGGTGGATCGCCGAGTAGCAAAGCAAACCCAAGTAATGTCACCGAATGGATGAGATCTGTACGGATTTTATAAAACCACGGGTCTGGACTTTCAACCTTTCTCATATTCTCTCAATCTCGATTTTTGCAAAATCACACCTACTTAGTATTTTCAGAATTTTTGCACATTGTAAGTATTTTAGCTGCTTTAGTAGTGCTTGGATCTATAATAACCCGCTGCCCAACATCAGTCTTGACCTAATCTACCCAAAAGGTTGGTTCTCCAAGCTCTACATTTAATTATGATATGTATGCCCCCATTCCAGGTTATTTTATCCTTTGTCATATGTTGTGCCCCTCTGATAAATTTAGGCTATTCAGCGTGCTGAGGCTAGCTCGCCGAATCACTTGGCAGTCGGCCCAAGGGACTCCATCTCGCTTTTTAATTTTATGCTACTTGTAGTCGATGTTCTATAAATTTCAGCCAAAAGCCTTGCTCACCAAAGAAACTTGGAGACTCGCCAATCGATTCGGCAAGTATGTCTGTAATTGCATCCCTTTGAACTTGATTTATTTGTTTTAACTTCTTCCAGATTCTTTGCAGAAATGGCTAGATCTAAAGTTGCAGAAAGAAGAAAGCCACCTCAAAGTAAAACAAAAGGGATTACAATCAAAGAGAATGCTGACGTGTTCAAAAGCAAAGTTGCTAAACTTTCCACAAATGGTGAAAGAGAGAAGGTCAAACACAAGACCCTTAAATTGCCAGATGCAAGCACTGACAGTAATGGCTTTTATAGAAATGACCCCAACCAATCTGAAAGCAGAGATGTGGGTTCTGATGAGAAAGATATTCTTATAACACAGAAAGTCGAGTGGCGAATTAAGAAGCTGAGAAATTCATCCAGGGCCAGGACTTACCAGCCTACCATTACTACACCTCCAGTTCCAAAGAAGGCAATGGTATTAGCATCTCCAATGCAAGGTCCTCCACCTAAATCTATGAATCAAATAAAGACTGAGGGGCCGAGAAAATTTTTGGACAAAAAGTGTCTGTCCATAGAAGGGGTTATAGACACGCACCCAGAGATAATGGAGTGTCTCAGATACCACGAGTTCCAAATCGTCACCAAACCCCATGGCCCTTATATTCCAAACTAGGTAAGAGAGTTCTACAGTGCATATAGTGCACTAATACCCCAGCAAAAGCAACTAGCAGCGGCCTTCAAATGTGCAAGGCAGAGCCGAACCTCACTTCCATTCCCAGTCTTGATCACAGAATTGTGCAAACGAGCCCAAGTGCCTCGAGATACCAAGAGGGATATGGAAGTGATGCCCACATGCTCTACTAATATCTGGAAGATCGAAGACGAGTACCTTAAGGATCAAGCAGAAAGGAAGAAGGCAGCTTTGGTGGTGTTAGTCAACACAAAATCATCACCTGCAAAGGCATCTCTACCTGCTCCGGATGCTAGGCCTTCAAGTATATCCATTGCCACTGTTACTCCCACTGATACTCCAGGTCCTTCTACTACTGCAAAATCGCCAAAACCCACTACTGTTGCAGTTATTTCCCAGCTTCCACTCACGCGGGCATCCCTACTCCAGATGGAACAGCTGGCTCTTTCTGCTAATCGTCGAGCTATTAGCCTAGTCTCATCTGTTCCAGACATGATTCAGATTGCCTTAACTGATGCTATAACACCTCTGAGCACTACCATTGATGCCCTAGTAGCCAGAATAGCGGTGTGTGAGCATAACCATGGATCCACAAAGGAGGTGACGGCTTTAAAAGATGTCATTGTTGAACTACGAAAAGATGTAGATAACCTAAAGGTCGTCGATGTGTCCATAGTCTTTGGAATAGTGGAGATGCCAGACATGCCTGATTTGCCTTAGAAGATCAATGGACATGAGGGTAGAGCGAAACAGATAGCCGACCATGAGTCAAAAGCAAAGGCTGATGAAGAGACTGAGGGAGCTGTAGAAGAAGATTTGAATGAGACAAAAGAAATTATGATAGATGTTGTTGTGCAAGCTTCTTTGGAAAAATCTTCTGCTGCTAGATCCAGTGGAGCTGGCCCTTCTGGGGTCACTCCGGATACTGATGCCATGACAGATAAAGCAACCGCATAGCCAGGATCCCTTCTTTACCTCCCTCTCTGTCTCATCTTTCTTTACCTTGCCTTTTGGATTCTGTATTATTTGCATTTGAGGACAAACGCTTTTATTTGTCGTGGGGTGAGGTTCACCTTTTGTGTGCTATTTGTGATTCGTTTTTTGATTATATTTGGGTTGTTCTATTTAAAATTATGTTTACACTGCTTTTTGTGGATGTTTGAGCTTATGGCTTCTTTAATTTTAAATTGCAAAATGATTTTGACCCTTCCGAATTTTATTTTATTTTTTTCGAAAATTTTTGGCACCGCTTGTGTTGAAAGTGGTTGTTCTCGTACAAATTTAAGTCTCGGTTTTGATCAATACCGATGACTTGAATAGTGCTCTCAATTTAACGAACATGAATGTACGGCTACGATGAAGCCAAATGAAGTTGCATAAACAATATGTGAACTCTTTGCATCTCGTTGTCATTAGCCATTTATCGAATTGATTCTCTTGTAATGTCCATTGCACACTAGCGAAAGTGTGTAGTCTTGTTTGCTTAAGTGTCGATGCCTTGTGTTATTAGCATGCTTTGAACCATGCATGAATAAACCTAGAATTTGCCCTGTTAGTCTGATTGATTTAAAAAGGTGTCCTCCTGATATGACCATAGGCAATTTTAAAGAGTGTGACCCAAATTTGACATATACTTCTTTGGTGGCCTACCCGTGAGCGTGTGAAACTCTTTTGAACACCTCTTGAGCCTTACCTTTCTTTGGAAGAACTTTGATGAACCCTAGACCTTACTTGACCCACTACCTATAATCCTCTTAATTTGTGGTTTAGTGAATAGCCAACTTAGGCCAAAAGCCTAAGTTGGGGGTGTGGTGAAAAGGAAAAAGGGAAGTCAAGAAGTGAAAGAATAGTCCCCCTTAACCCATGGTGTTGCAGAATAGAATGGAAAAAAATTGTGGAATAAAAGTGCATAAGGAATCGGGTTTCCAAGCAATCCATGGAGGTGAATAAAAAGATAACTTAGAAGCACTAGAAAAAGAATTGAAAAAAGGAAAGAAGAGAATGCCTTGAGAACACCACACCTCACGAGGAAGCAGTCACTGAGCCTAAATGACCATACCTTTGCACTCAGCCCCATTACATGCCTTAGAAAGACCTTTTTGATCTTGAGTAAGCCAAATCGAAAGTCGATTGGAAAATAAGGGAAAACCTATGGGTGAAAGCATGCATTGTGTTTCTCTTTTTGAGTGTGAGCGTTGCATCTGATTCTTGATCTTGAATTAATGAACCTCTGTGTGTGAATGTGGAATCATTCTTCATGTGAGGGCATTTAGATACTATTTGTTGAGCTTGAGCTTGCACAAGTAGCAAGTATTGTGAGCATGAGAATCTTTGGTAATGGTGTGTCACAACCTGAATCTTTGAGTACACAATTGATCCTTGCATAAGTAAATTGAGTCTTGTTGTGTGCATTCATGATTGAGTCTTGTGTAGCACTATTTGAGACACCTTTTTGAACGGCTGAACTTGACTTTGCTTGAGGACAAGCAAAAGTTTAAGTGGGGGTGTTGATGAGTCCACAAATTAGACTCATTTAGGGCTTTATTTTGATAAGAATAGTGTCCTCGAATACTTATTTTGTCTCAATATCTGATGAAAACTCTTAAGTTTCAGGTATTTTAAGTTTATTGAAAGCATGGACACTTAGGCACAAAAAGAAACAAAAAGGCTGAAAAGAACGAAGAAGTTGAAGCCTGAGCATCGCCAAGCACAGTTGGCAACTCACCGAAGGGACGCACTCCGCCCTTTCTTCCAGTACGCGAAGCCCTGAAGAAGAAGGATCACAAGGCGATGAAGGAGCAGTCGGTGCTTCACCGAATATTTCCACGAAGCAGTACTATACCGCCCAATGATCCAGAACGTGAAGATGCTTAAGGCAAGCACGAAACGGCTATGAAATAGAAGAAGGGTGAGTCACCGAGTCATTCGGCGACATCGACTAACCTCACTGAAAGATCAACTAGCACTATTTTCTGAAGTCTATAAATACTAAACTTATTATTAATTTTAGAGAGTCAAACATTTATTTTAATTTCTAGAATATTATAGTACTTTTTGGTATATTCTCTCTCAAGTTTGGCTTAAGGAGTGGGTCGACATGAGGTTCTGACCGAGAGGGTGAACCCTTGTCCCATATCCTAACACTCAACTCGAGAGAGTGAGTGGGGTAAGGCGTAGGTTGGTCTTCATGCGGCAAGTGGGTGTCCGAGAGGAACCCATTTGAAACGAGGTAAGTTATCCGAGAGGGAACTTACTTCCATCTAAATCTTAGCCTAGTCACTATTATCTTATAAATTTCCTATCGAAAGCATGTACCCAACGATTTATCTCAACTTGTATTGCGGTCACACCCCAAGAACTTTCTCCCATACTTGATTTTCTTGTTAATTTTTGTTGTCTTTACTACTTGTGACAAAAACCCCAATTGATATTTCACACTTTTGTGTCACCCCCTTTTAATTTACAATGTTTTTGTTCCTTAATGTCTTTATCTACGACTAATTAGAACTAAATTTTAGTTTTCTATTAATTCTCAAAACCACTACCTTGGGACACGACCCCAATCTTTAGTTGGGTTACTATATTATCGAAGATCGTAGAAATTGGTACCGTAGGTTAGTGTCGTTGGTCACGATAAGCATCACTTATGAGCAGAAAATGTCTAGAGACAGGGAGAACAATCGTATCGAGGACACACTACAAAACATTCTCCACAAGATCGAGTGTTGGAAGAGATGAAGGAGGAAATTGAAGTGTTGAATCAGATGATTGGTTCTCATTCTAGATCGATCCAGGTGATCAGGACACTCATGAGTTATGCAGTGCTTCCTTTCCACTCAAATTAACTACTGGGGTTACCTAGTAACACTAGGACCAACCCTAATGATGGAGAGTAAGTAAGGACTTGCGTCGTGCCACGACGTTAACAAAGGCACTATTTGGGAGGCAACCTAAAACCCTTAAATGATTTAGTTTTGTTTTTGTAAATAATGGTGTGTTGGTTGTGCAGGTTTAAATGCGAAAAATGTTTGAAGAATGCAGATTGGCAGGCAAATGGTCCAGTAAACGTATCACCGAGATCAGCGTGTCCGACTTGATCCGTCATTTGGCTCAACACAATTTCAACTCAAATCTTGTAAAACTCAGCGAGCTCAAGAGCAGTTTGGCGAGTCGGCGACCACGATTG
This sequence comes from Solanum tuberosum, assembly GCF_000226075.1. Lineage (NCBI taxonomy): Eukaryota > Viridiplantae > Streptophyta > Magnoliopsida > Solanales > Solanaceae > Solanum > Solanum tuberosum. Next base: position 521,509 of record NW_006239068.1, read on the forward strand.
AGACCGACGTCTTAACCCCCAAGAAAATGCAGGTCTTGTGGAAATCGGTGGGGTAAGTGACCACTCGGTGCGTCGCCGAGTGGATCTACGAATGCGACTAACATCACCGAATGGACGTGAACAAGACGGTTATTTAGTTTAGATTGATTGGGTGAAGTCTAAGTAGCCCGTGTTTGCGCTAAATAACGTATATTGCTCAATAATAAAACGGGTGACACCCTTCTTAAGGGCAATTGTCGTCAAATGGTCAAATTTGGCAAAACCGGAAGAAGTCCGAGTATTTTGGGGGTGATGGGTGCTATAGGTCTGAGCCTAATTTAACTCTTTCGTGTTTTGATTTTGTTTTCGGGAGTTGCAGGGTTGAATTCGAGAAGGTAGATTGAAAATAGGTACGTTGGGCGTTTTGCCAAGCTGGGTTGAGCTCGCCGAACCACTAGGCGGTTAGCCTAATGACCCCATCTCGCCTTTAATTTCATGTTATATATGATCTTTGAGTCTGTTACTTTCGGTGAGAATCCTAAGGTCGCCGAAAGCACTGGCGACTCGCTGAAAGTATGCTTGATCGCCCTTTGTCTACACCCCTGAACCATTGTTGCACTGTAACTTTCGGCGGACAAACCCTTGCTCGCCAAAAGTAGTCAGCGATTCACCGAAAGGGTCTTCCCATCGCCGACTTGCCATAATTTTTGAGCAAATCCCTTCGGTGAGCCCGATCTAGCTCGCCAAAGAGGTTCGGCGACTCACCGACTGGATCGACGAGTCTGTCTGCAATAGATTTTCTGTGATTATGTTTGATTTTCTCCTAATTTCTCCCGATCCTTTGCAGATATAGTACGTACAAATCTAACCATGCCACCCAAGAAAACAACACAAGGCATTAATATAAACAAAGGGGGATCAAATCTCCCAAAGAAAAGAAGGCAAGAACTCCCACCGGGAGACAAAGGTAAAAGAAAGAAGCACACAGCTAAGAAAGTAGTTGGTGACACCCAAGCTGATTTTTCTGAACAGGAAGATGAGGAGCGTTTGATTCACCGAAGGAATAGACACCAGGATACACTACAAGAAAAACAGCCTCTAAGGAAGGGAAATCTGGTCCCTGAACATCTAAATCTGGTCCCAAAATGCAAATTTGAGACCAGAAAATGCTGGTCGCCACCCGTCACAACCGGCTTCGTCACTATAGATCTTTCGCGACGCGAACATAATACTGGTCCTTAAATGGTAATTGAGACGGGAAAAAATATAGTCGTTAAATCTTTTTAGAGACTACATATCTAGTCTCAAATAGACAATATATATCTTGGGAAAACCTATTTTTAGGTCGTTAAATCTTTTTCGAGACCATGAAAACCCGGTCTTAGTAATCGATAGAGACGAGAACAACCTGGTCCATGATTAGCTTTTGCGACAATATTGTCATGGTCGTTGAATAGTTTTAGAGATGAGGATGACTTGGTCCTTGTGTATCTTTAGAGACAAGAATGATCTGGTCCTTGATTCGTCATAGAGACGAGAAACACTTCTAGTCCTAGATTATTCTTTAGAGACAAGATATTTATGGTCCTAGATTGGCCATCAATGGTCCTAGATCAATTGATACCACAATAAAAACAATTCTTCAACAAATACTAAATTTCTACTAAAACTTTCGATTAAAAAAGAAGATATCGAGAGATAGAAACAAGTAGATAGAGATTCAGAGTTCGATTAATCAAAAATTGTTCTACATCCCATGATGTTTGTTTCAATATGTTCTTCAAAAAACTTAGCCAACATCCGAGTTAGACTATATACTATCGAGTTTTGCATAACGTTCGTAGCAAACTAATAACAAGCTTGTCCATTTCTTCTATGCTTGTATCTTGACTTGAAACTTCAACCTTCAAAATCTGCAAGTTCAAAATTTTAAACAACGATAAATAACAATTGGTATATATATCAAATTTATACAAGAATTCGATAGATCGCTCACCCCAAAAGTAGTTAAAACTTCACCACGTGTTATCTATAAATATCCACAAAAGCTGCGGAACATAAGTAATCAATTAGAAAATCATTAAGATGCATTTACCAAGAATTCAAATACTATTTGTGTGCAGAAAATTTAACATATAAAGTAGCTGTCCAAAACTACAGCAGTGCAGAAATTAACAAATAGAGAAAGACACTTATGTGCAGTTGTGCAGAAAATTTTAATTAATGAAGTAAACATTATGAGCTTCTTTGTTATAGGATTCTGTCGAATAATGTTGGCTTGAAAGAAACTCTTCCATCATCAGTTTTGCATCTCTTTTTTTTTACATGCTAGAAAAACCAATGATATCTGTATTGTTCATTTGGTGTGCAAGATGTATTGAACTTCTTAGTCACTTGTTCTCAAAGAGAAATCAAAGTGAGACCCATGACTAGATGAAGCTCTTTCTAGTTTCAAGTACAATGCTACATATAATCTTATATAATAAGCAAGCAAAAGATGCAACTTTCATCAGAACTAAAGCTTCCAATATATGCCACACTCCAAAGAAAATGTGCTTCTTGATCCAATATATCAGTGTGTTATGAGGGTCCTCATAATACCAGCCGTTGATAAAATCTGCAAATATTCCTCTGGCAGCCGTTACATAAACAAGCATGGCATTCATACCAATCCATTCTAGTGGTAGAAATAGGTACTTCCAGTTCAAAATGTCAATCAGAATGAAGAAAGTAGAGTACACTAACGCGCTGCTCCTGAGGTTACACAGACATAGCTGAAGGTGTATAATTACTTATTTAAAGGAATAGCATATGTGAAGTGGAGAATAATTCCTAAAACTAAAAGAGCTATGCCCATGACAATCCAATGCAAAAGTCTGGACGAGTGATTTTTCATATGAATAAGGACATGTCCAAAATGAACTCCAAAGACCGTAGAGAGAATAGCAGAAATTGAGCTCAGATCTAAGTGTGATTTTGGCAACTTTTTTTTTCAGCTGCGTAAATACATGAACGACTGTATTTCAAAAAAATAGACGAAAAACGAAAGTAATAGCTTTGGCGAATCTAAAACATCATACCAATTTCACAGCTTCAAAAACCAATATAATACAATTAGGAACTATGGCCAAAAACACTTGTGACGAATCCCGGACAACAATAAACAAACAAGTCAGCTATCAAACATCGAATCTTCCATCCAAACATCAAGCTACTTAACTATACATACATTCTGAAAAACATATAACAACCAGCTGACATAAGATCAGTTTCTACTTTCTAAGGGCAGTATCTATACTTCTGTTTGATTGAGTATTAGCTAGTTCCATTTAAGATCATAGACAATGAGAACAAGAAAACTAGTAGAGATGAAGGTGGATTCAAACAATTCTAGGTACTATCTTCTAGATGGAAAAGATTAGTTACCATCATTTTTTTCTAGAATTAGTCTAGGTAGAAAATGACTATGCAAATCAACAAAATAAACGAAGAAGTCTGGTATCTTGGTGCTTACTTGGTCATTAGAAAAAAGTAGAGGTCATTCAGATGAAACGGGAGATGTTGTAGGTTGGACATGTGATTGTTGAGTAGCAAATAATTCCTTCATTTTCATTATTTCTTTCATTGCATCTTCCAAGGTAGACAAGCGATGGTTCAAGGATTTGTTTTCCTCATTCAAGGATTTATTTTCTTCATTCAAGCATTTGTTATCCTCTCGAGTTGAACGTAGCGCAGACAATAATTCAACCTTCGAAGAAGTTCCACCTTTCAAGTCTTTTGCCTTTACTCCACCCCCAAATCCAAATACATGGCTACGAGTTTGGGGTCCACAACATTTTTCAACAATCTCTATGCTAGGTAGAGATGGATCGGCTTGAACCATTTCTTTGAGTTTAGCCTAAAAATTATATAAAAGAGTAATTTCTATCAAAACACATAACAATTTCAAGTAATAAACATATTCAATTTATCAAACGCACATGTTTTTCAATTGCTTCATGTTCAACAAGCTTGTTATCTTTCTTACGCGTCTCAAAGAAAATAGTCGCCAAATCTGGTGGGTTGCCATCTTTCCCACCCTTTACATCAAAGTCAAACATGTCAAATAACACAAACCTCATAAATATTTCATTCATGAAATAGTTTTACGCTAGTACCTTTTGATAAATAATCTCTCGAATAGGCTTACTACCAATATGATGAAGCATCTTCAACTTAGCTCGATTTGCTGCATTTCTGCTGCTTCTTGCCTAAATAAAAATTTGTCTTAGTTCGTAGCTTTTATTTTGTTTGAAAAGAAAGAAACTAGAAGATTTTCCAAAAGAAACTAATGCAACATATACTCGAGTAAGACATATACAAGAGTATGAGTTCTCTGTCAAGTCCACCTGGAAATCCATCAAAATAGGAATTCAGTTATCCTTCAGTGTTACTGCTGCAGCAATGTTGTCATTACTACTGTGATCCTCTCATCAATAACTGATCACAGGAACTGACGGCAAAATTCTCTCAGATATGTACAACACTTATTGATACAAACAGAGAAATGTATTGAGAATAGCAAAGAAATATATTCATCTGAATACATCGCAGATATGGAAATGTTGCAACAATTCTTGACCTAGACGAGAATCTTACTAAGCAGTTCCGTGTGTTTGAAGCTACTCCTCAGGTATGTACATATATTCCTACTTCTTTCTAGTTTGTCATGTTTGGTGAATGAGGAATATGTTATTAATGTATTAACATGCTATTTTCACTCGCAATAGTTAAACAGAAATTCCACATCCCATCATCCTATATATTTCTTTCATTAGCGAGGCATTTAACATTACAAAATGCAGTGCACTGAGAAGTGGCAAGGTACAGGGCATAGAAATACTGGAACTGTTCAAATAGAATCTGCCTATTATAAAAATGGAACTATTGGAAGAGAACAAAAAACCTCATGACACACTGTACCAAGAGTGAGAAGTAAGTGGTCAACTCCAGAGATTGAGGGACTCATGGAGCAGTCTATACCAAGTGGGTGATGCAACAATTCAAAGCACGACAACTATTTCAGTAACATGGATCAAACAACTGGGTATATTTGGTGCTAAGGAGGGAAATGAAGCTGCAAAAGACTAGAAAATATACTATTAAATCAGTAGGCATACCTGGAAACATTCAGAAGCAAAATGTTCCTTTACTAACCATTCCCATTCTTTTTTGTCTACTCCCCTTGGAATAGTCCTAAGAGATTGATGGATAGGCTTATCCTTCACATATTTTGCATGCAAGTGTCCTCTCCATTTGTTCCATAACTCATTCATCCATCCCAAGATATGATCACGATGATCATTCATGTCCACAGCCTCAAATTTATGCTACAATAATTGAAGCATGAGTTGAGTTATTACCAAGGGAAACCTATCAGGAAAGCATCATAAAATGGAAAAGATCTCATCTTCTAGTAGAATAAGCAGATATTTCAATAGAAAAGAAATTTCAGTAGCACGTCT